>NC_056733.1:293143261-293285761 GCF_019279795.1 Protopterus annectens
GGACACTCTAAACTGGCCATAGGTGTGAGTGTACATGTGAGTGTGTTGTGTAGAAGAAGTACCATGGCATGGCTAGCCATCGTCAGTGTAAACCTTGGCTCTAGATGACTGTCACTGGTGAAGTGACACCCCGACCCCATATGCAAAAATGAGAAAAAGGGGTGTCGATGGATGGATCTAAGAAACTTTTCAGTTAATCACATACCTAAAAATTTAATATAAAGCTCATTGAAGTGAGGTACCCTTCATGTAAAATTTACAGATACTGCCAATAATTTTTTTTTTGCAGGTAAAAAGACCCATTCATCCCTACACCCCTCCTTACTTAAGTATAATACCTTCACTGTGACATAACCACAGAAAACATCACACCCAGTGAATCACTGCTGATGCTCACACACTTGGTGTGCATTAGCAAAGTTTTAATGGTGCACTGTTCCTTCTAATTCCTACAGTCATACATCCTCTGCCAATTCTTACCACCTGCATGTTATATATGTTTTATTCACATGATACATTGGAAGGATTTAAATGGAAGAAGGTGTATATGAAATTCAGTCTAATGAAGTGTTTTTGTAAATAACACAAAAATGCTTACCACTTGTTATCTTTAATAAATATTTTAAGAGCGTTATTTTAGGGTTTCCTTTGACTGTTCTCCTTAAATCAGATTTGTTTAAATTCATTCTTCATTTATTTCTTTTTTTCTAAACTGGAAACTTTTGTTGTGTCACTTGATTTTATTTTTATGCCAACTCATAAACATACATCTTATTAATATCGAGTTGATGGTATTCAGAGTAGCAGTTGATAGCTTACATAAAGCTAGTACAATTCTAATTTATAACTGGGATCTAACTACCACCTTTTTGAAGTTATGTGTACTTCTCTGACAAAATATGCAGGCAAGCAAAAATATCACATTTATGAATATATATATATATATATATATATATATATATATATATATATATATTTATATATATATAAAACAGGCACTATCCAGTCAGCACACAAGTCAGGAATAGCTGCTGACCCAACACAAGTGGTCAGTAGGAGAGAAAGTGTGATTTTTTTTCACACCAAATTATAAATATCCCATATTAATATTTTTTAGTAATAACTTACTTCATGGTATCCAATGAAAGCTTAATTAATTCTGTAAAATGTGTAATTGAATAATGCTGTCTACCTGCCATCATTTGTCAAATATTTACATTTGCTTAGCAGTAAAATGTGCATATATGAATAAAAGTATTTCTGTTAATATTTCAAACACTGTCCACCTTGGAAGATTTATTGGGCACCATGTCATGTGCATACAGGTCATGAAAGACTCTTGCGCCAAACGGGGCACTCAGTACCTTAGAAAATGCTTGATATTCATGTGAAATCAAGGTATTCTATAATTGCCTGTCTTTTGCTTTCCTCCTGCCGATTATACTTCTGTCTGTTAATCCTTTCCTCTTACCCATTTAAAAAAAAATAGAGAGAGAAAACAGTACATTTAATCTTGTTGTCATGTACATTATAAATTGCCTACCTGTTATGTATTTAGTATTTTTAATTACCTCTATCGTATATGAAACTTGTTTAGCTTTTACTTTGCTACATTATTGTCCACTACTTCTTGGAGCTTTTCTCCCTGGCTGTCCTCTGAAAATGGGCCCCTGGCCGAGTCGGATACTAACTGGTAAACAAATATAAATACATAAATAAATAAATAATTTCCATACATATTCTATTAATAATATTAATAACCTTTATCAGAATGTTTTTATAATGTAATCTGAAGTATCAAACGAATGCATACACAGCACTAGAAATATTCCGCATGAACATTTGGTTTCTAGCATTGCTTCGGCAATATTTAACTTTATTTGTCTATTAAATATGCAAATATGTATGCAAACAAAATTTATAAGAATATCTTAAAAAATGAAGTGAAACCTAAAAAACTGCTTAGCAACAAACTGAAAAACACATGTGCATGAAAGAAAGTCAAACTGATAGCTAGGTGTCTATCAGTCTTGATTGGAAAGATATTAACCACTGTTTCAGTCTTAGTGCTGTCCATTATAAAGTCATTCTTATTCTCTAGGCCCAATAATGTCTGACATAAACATGCTGACAAAAGCGCAGACATTTGTTATACCTCACTAGTCACTGGTTTTTGGGCTGTGAATTCTCCCCAAAGTGTTATCATCTGCCTCCAATCGGGTAAATAATTATTTGACTTCACTTACATATATTCCACTGCTACACCTTTTAGTTCTCCTACCAATGTGTCATGACTCTAGGGGGTCAAAGATATTTCCAAAATCTAGATGCATTAGAATGAATGGAATCAGTTTCCTAACCTAGTATTAAGTGGGTTATATAACTGCATCAAATGTGATTGTTGTGTGAATTCATGATGTTGCCTATCCACAGGGCAACTTGCATTCAGAGACTCTTCCAGAATACCAAGCAGAATTCTGCCTAAAACTATTCTTGGGAGTGATTAGTTAGCAGTCATGTAGTTAACTTTTAGATTTTCTTTAAATAATAGGACCCTTGCTGTCACCATACTGTTTTAAGTCCCAGGAGGACATCAGTTCTCAAGATTAACTATAACATTTTACCAGTGGTCTTAAAATGCAACCATGGGTTTTGCCAGTTCTCAGTAGTGTTCCACTGGTCCTCTCTGCCTTATTCTCTTAAAGTCCTGCGAGTTCTTTCACTACAGCCTTTCTGGTTACTTCCCCATCTGTCCATCTTTCTTGCTTTCACACAGCTTTCTCTCCTCCTAAACTGGTACTCTAACTTCCAGTCATTTAGCATATGCTGAGGTAAGGAACACTGGTCTTCATCTGTATTTTTATCTCCCAACACAGGGTAATGCAACTGGAAAATAAAATGCCGAGTGAAAGTAATTGACAAAACGAAAGTAAAAGAAATATCAAAAAGGCTTAAATATAGCCAAACAAGTGTAAAAAGACAAGAAAAAGGCTTAGGAAAATGCAATCCAAAGTCAATCTTCTATAAAATTAGTTGGTGACCGACACAATCTTCAGTATTATTTACAGTTCTGAAGATGCAGCTATAAACAAAACTGTAAGCACATTAAAAATAATGAAATGAAACACTGTAAGGACTTTTCTAAAAATACTATTAAATATTAAAGGATATGTATTAAATATGAAGTATTATAATAAAAGGTAATGAGGAATGGCAATAGACCATCTACATTTTTCCATTTAATATTCTTCACTTTCAGTGATTTGAAACAGAAAAACAGAAACAAAATCAAATCAAAACTGCTGTTACTGTGACATGAAATGCCAGTTTTAATGAAGGGTAAAAGAGCAATTAAATAAAACTAATATCATTATTATTTTGAAAGTGAAAGAAAGTATACACAACAGTCATACAAGTTGTAGTATCCTTTATCCAGGAAATCTGTAGTACTGTAATGAGCAAATGTCATCATCCTCCACCCAACCCTCTTTTCTACTTGCAATTCCCCCATCCCATTATGGGACCCTCTAAAAACAAAGCTGACTGTAAATATTTTATGGTGTAGATAAGGTTGAAGATTTCACTTAGGATTCTAAGCCGACAAACATATGACTCTCATTTTTTTATGTCTGTTCATTAAGCCTGCAGAATGCAAATTGTTTCTGTTAATTTAACAGAAGAAGCAGCAGCAAACCTGATGAAACCATTATGTTGTCTGTATTGTTTCTGTTCTCATGAGTTCTGTGATAGAAGTATCTCATCAACATAGATTTTGTTAATACATTTGAGAGTAAAGTACATATTATGCCACATTTGTAGCCTCAGAGATTTTAGACTAGATGTAGAAGTTGCCTTAAAAGATGACTATCACTGGCCAGGGTATGATCTGCACAATTTTAGCATATAGTAAACCACTGAGCAAATCTGTAAGCTTTTTGAGGAATGACTCGGTGAAAACTTATATCACTGAAATCTTATGACATCAAATAATAATGAATTTCACTTTCTGTTGCTAAAATTCATTTGGATACATTTCTTGACCATTTACCTTTTGATACAGTAGATTAAATAGCCTGTCTCAGTTGATAAAGAATAAATGAGTCTTCTTTCTTTAAATCCAGGTTGGATTTCAACTCAGCCAGATTCAGTAAGTTACTATTGTTGCTTGTATCATATAATTTATATCTATATAAAGAGGAAGTATAGTAGTATACAATGTTTGTGCTTAAATAAAATTGAAACAAAGATTAACGACTTTTTTTGTCTTAAATCAAGCTTTGGTGCAAAACATATAGAATTACAAAGGAAAGATCAAAATCTGATTGGTATTTAATTTGGAAATACTTACCAATTAATAACAGGCAGCATAAGAAAAACATGTAACAAGAAACATTGTGGTTGTTACTCTAGAATAATCTATAGTCAAGATATTAATCTCATTTTGTCATTTCTTATTTACATCTTCATATTTACAGTCACATTTCCATAACTGAGAGAGGCAAATATTATTGAATGTCAAATTGCAAAATATTGTAGGGCACAGAAAGTATACTGTCATTGTCCGTGTATAATAGACTGTAATGAAGATATCACAAGTTGTTTACTAGTAATTATTAAGATATTCAATATTTCCATATGTACATTAATATTTCCAAAACCACCTCAGTAGCTAACAAACTATTACGAGACATGAAGTGGGACCTTAGATGATGCTGAAGAAAATTGTCATCGGCATTTCCACTGTAAGTTGTACATCTTGAAATATAGTGTTATTTATATTGTTAATTATGCTAATCAGTATAATTTTTCATTTTTCTATAACTTTCTCAATAAAAAAACAGGAGAATTCTTGCTGTTTCTTGAAAGCTCAAGTCTGGCTAAACAAAACAGATCTGATACTATGCCTAAGGGATGTTAAGGATATATTTTTCAAACTATGGAAAGCTGTTTGTGAAATTTTAAAGGAAAGTATAATTCTGGGTTTGTGTGCATTATAATATAATACACATTGAGACAAATAATATAAATGCACTGTTATCATCATAAAGATGTTTTACTGGGGTGGAGCCTAAATGCCTAACTGAAAGCAGCAAATTTTCTGAGCTCCACATATCCATACTAAAAATAACAGGAAAATAGTATTATTCTCAAATAATCCTTGAAAAATCTTATATGGGAACCTCTTAGCAATAGAACTACCAATTTTGAAGAAAAAATTCTGAAATTTTCCTGTCAAATAAACCTGAAGACTAATTAAGCTGTGTGGAAATGAGCAACTCCAAGAACTCTCTCAGACTCTACTCTGAAAAAAGAAATACAACTGATGTCAGCTACCCTTCAGGATCTATCTCTGAAGATGGACAGATTTATTGAAAACTTAGAAAACCTTAAAGAAATTTTCCAAAAGCAAACTGATGTCTTTAAGGAAATTCTACAGCAACATCAATTAAAACTATCAGACATCGAAACATCTCTAAATGATATTGACGGAAGGCTAAAAGAAGAAGAACATCATAGTGAATTCCTACTACAACAGAATACTTGGCTAACAAATAAAATAGATGATATAGAAAATAGGGAAAGAAGAACAAACATAGGAATTTTTGGTATTCCAGAGAAGTCTGAGGGAGAGGGCATCATCTCATTCATGAATTCTTGGTTACCTGAAATCTTAGAGCTGAAAGAAGGTTTATCCTATGGAATTAAGAGAGCACATAGGGCTATTGGAAAACCACTTCCTATTTCACCTAATTAATCTCCAAGATTTGTAGTGGTTAAATTTCTGTCATTTATGGACAAAGAACTGGTTTTGAGATCCGCATGGAGGAAAAGTCCACTTACAAGCAATCCCAAATAAGATTTGATAATGACTTTTCATCAAGAGTATGGGAACAAAGAAAGAAAACTTGGACTTTAGTGAAATTCCTAAAACAAAACAAAATAAAGGCACAACTTGTATACCCTGCCAAAATCAAAATTTACCATAACAATGACATGAGAACTTTTAATAACATTGAAGAAGCTACTTCCTTCATTAAAAATAACAATATAACCTCACTACCAGAAGAAATGGATTGGTCAAATTCTACTTCCTTAAAGAGAACCTCGGGAAAGAATACTTGGACTGATGTGAGAAAGAAAAAACAAAAGACTGATATTAAGAACATTGATACTACAAATTCTCTCAAAGCATCAACTAAGGTATGACTCTCATAGATAGCCTTTATTTCATGAATTTCATATTCTATTCACTTTAGACAACTAAATGGTTTTTAAAAGTATCATCATTTATATCTTAATGTAATAATATAGTTGGGGAATTGATGGAGTTATGGTGTCTGAGTTATACATTTTTATTTGCTTGGATAGTTTATTCTGACGTTTTCTCTAGTTAAACTCTCATTCATAGAGCATTAGTATCTTAAGAAATGTAAATGTTATCTCCAACTTACTAACATGACAATTACTATTCACTGTGGTAAAATTCTAATAGTTTAAATTCAACTTTTTATAATGTGTCTTAAAATAAACACTTCTTGAATTTTTTGCCATTTTCCCACAAGTATGAGAGAAAACATTAAAAAAATTTGCTTACTAGCGGTTTAAAATTCTAAAGAGCCGTTAGCAGCTAAATTTGCTTTAAAATATAACCTTGAGCTCTCTAGTCATATTATTGCTTCTTTATCTTCACTAAAAATGGTCTGGCATTCTATTTGTTATATCTGAAACATGTTGCAGGTTGAATTCATAGAACGCCTTTTTAGTCTGTGAATTGTGTGCTTCGCACACTCCCACAGTGGTTATCTTGACAGCCAAAATGAAAAAACGAACATTGATCCGAACTGCAGTCTTTTTGTAGATTAATGTTTACTGCAGCAACAGGATCTCTGAATCATAGACTGGATGATAGTTAAAGGGTGGGAAGGAAAATGTATTATATAGTGCAGAAAGCACATATTGTTCCTGTTTCCTTTCTTCAAAATGTTATTCAATGCTTGTCTTCTTTGTGAAAACGTCTCGTATCTGACTGCTGATTTTACACGAGGGTAGTTTAGTCTCTTTCATGGTATTGTGTTTTAGTGTAAGTTATCTTGTGGGAGCTGCTTTGATTGTGGGATTGGCTGTTAATGTATGTGAAGACTAAATTTAGTTATACTTAAGATCCGTTCTATATACATTTATTAAAAACTCCCTCCTTACTGCCAAAGTAGCTCCATGAACATAAAAGTTAATGTCATGTGTGTTTATCATTAATCACTGTTTGCTTTGAGCAGTAAGATTTAAAGAATACTCAATCAGAAAATTTATATGAATACTAGGGAAATGACAGCTGAACACATGACAAATACCATTAATAATTATTAAACTGCTGTCTTAATTGAGGAAGAGGCACTGTTCTAATCTAATCTAGCAACTGTGAACTGCTCTCTAATGAAAGGCACTTGATTAATGTTGTTAGTGATGTGCATAAGAACTGTAATTACACTTCAATTCTGAAAGGAAGGTAAAAGAATTCTAGTGCTAAAAGAAAAACTATTATTCAGCTACTGGTTATTTCTAATGTAAAGGTATGTTCACTCAAAAGCATCTTATCTTGATTATTTTGAAATGGCTAAACCTACAGAAATACATCTAATGAAGGTGCTTGGTTCTCTGAAATAATTGCTAGTGCGAGGTATGTTAATATACATATTCAGGTAGAAAAAAAAAAAATATATATATATATATATATATATAAAGGGATTCTTAGAAGAATTCCATAGCTATGCATACAAAATAAATGTGAAGAGAGGTAACGTCTAATAGACAAAGTACTTCTGTTGTCAGCTGGCGTGCAGTAAATATATCAGTAACTGGGTCACAGGATGCCCTGTATGCAAGACATAGCTCACCTATTAGCAGTCTGTAGAACTCAGAGTAAAGTGATATGGCTCTCAGTCGGTCCGTGTAGAACATTTTGATTAGGCACTGCTTTCTTATAGTAAGGTATTTTTGTGGGCATTTCAGTTTGTGTCTGGACAAATTCACACTGAAGGGGGCATTATAATCAATGACTGGCTAAATGAATGGTTAGGTAATAGTCAGGTCAACTCTTAGAGAGTGTATTGTTAATGTGGCAATTACTAGGGATACAAACAAGTGTTTCAATACACACTAAAACTGCTGAGGAATGAATGAATTACATTGTAGGTACTTTTGCTTTATTTTGCTCAAAATCTAGATTCAGATCAGGAATGATTACAACCATAAGAGACACAAATGAGTTGCAGCCTTCTTTAAATAAGACTAGAACATAGAGACAAAACAGAGAAAGAACTAGAGAGTGGGAAGGAAATGCCATACCAAAAATGAAGACAGGTACTGTAGTACATATTCCATATGTTATCACACTTGGTAAGAACAGAGATACAAATGTTATTAATGTCAACCAAAGGAGTTGCCTTTCGAAAAAGGGAAACAATACTTATAACAGGTTAAACTTCTACTGTGTCAAATGTTTTGGAAGAGAGTAACTACTTACTTAAACCAATGTTAGAAGAATTAAGAGCCTATATTTGAGTGGAATGGCCAAGTAATCAGTACTTGAGACAAAATAACATACAGTTAGTTTATAGTCGCACTTGCTTGGATAAATGATGAAAAAAAAGGGAAAAGAAATGGAAAAGAATAAAATAATTTCTTTGGTCTTAGACTAATAATGCATGTTAGTAGTCTGACATAGGGTTAGAAAGATAGAGGTGGGAAAAATAAGCAGTGCTCTTTCGTATGGGTTTAGTTTGGAAGTTTAGGTGGGAAAGATAGTAATTATTATTGCCAAGTGAAGGTACAGAAATTTTAATGCTATTGAAAAACGAGCAAACATAGAAAAATAAAAACGGTGCATATAAGTTAGAGCCACTGTCAGAGAAGCAGCAACAGACTGGTACACAGTAATCACATTCTGTATATGGTGTTCACAGGCATCTTTGTTTTTCCTTAATCTAAACGGCAATAATTATAAGATGCTAACTAGATTCCTGCCATGTCAAATGTTAAGTGAATCGCAAAAAAAAAAGGGAGGAAAAAAAAAACACACAAGAGGTGAGAGGCTTTACATGATTACTAAATCTTAAACATTTCAGAAAGAATTGAGGACACTTTGAGAAGTTGAACTATATGTAGCAAAAGGTATAGTGAGGGACCAACTGGCCTGTCCTATGATACATTCTAAATAGACAATGTAATCCATGGTTTGATAGCTGTGGAAGAGAAAGGTGGAAGACTTTAAACTATTAGATGGTCAAGACAGTCAGTTATCTCTCCTTCTCAATCTTCTAGAATCTTCCAGAATAATATTTATGGAGTGATTTCAATCTGTTTTATCCATTCTGACTTGCATTTCAAGATATAAAAAGATTTTGTTAATCATAAGTAACCACAGAATCAACTGCTATTGAATATAAGGTATTAGTTAGCCTTTAAGTTGAATGGGTTACATACTTATATATACAATAAACCTGAATATGTTATTTACTAAAGAATAAGTAATTAATTATTCTCAATTGGAAAAAGGATATTACTAAATAAAAAAACAAAACAAAGAAGAATGTATTGCTATTGCTATTGCTATCATAAATTTGAGATTATTATTACTTGGACATTTAATTATAACCAGATGATAGAGCAGAAATGCCCACACAAACAGTGAACTAATCTATGTATCCTAAGTGAAATGTTTTGAATTTGAACATATGAATTTATTTATTTATATGAACTTTACAATTATACTAAATGAGTTTTAAATTGGTAATGTGAATGATATAAAGCTATTCATTAATAAGTGAATATTTAAGCTAAAGGTTTATGCTCTGCACTCATATCATAAGATGTTAATAGAGTGAAGTATAAACAAAATATTAAATCATTACTTTTATTGTTTCTACAATAAGAAATGAAAGACTTATCCTATGTGATTGTTAACATATTTAGCATGACTAAAATCTCTATTGTAAACGAAAATAAGCATAAATATGTTCAGAATTTTAATTCTAGATGTGATATATTAACTGTATAACTGAATTAGAAGACATAAAGGAATAATACATTCGAAAATTTAAGATGAAACTCACTTTCAATAACAATTTATTAATTTCATTGAACACTCTCTCATCTGTTCAAATAGTAACTTATCTTTTTTTAAACATTTATTGTATTCTTTATTGTATTATAAATTTTCTAAAAATCTGGCTTATACTGTTTCTTATATTGACAAAATATACAAGTACTATGATAGATAAAAGGTTTTGTTAGTCTAAAGAACATTTGTAATAAAGAAACATATTTGAAGTTTGAAGGAAATAAGAACAAATATGATTAAAACTCTAATTTTAACACTTTTTTTACTGAGTAAAAGTTGATATAGATATTAAAACACTCACGGATTACTTCATACCTATAAACATATAATAAGTTACAAATCTTTCCACATGCTTAATACTATGAAATACTTCTATTGTTACCAACTCTTAAATTCATATAAAATAGAAATTATTAGAATCTTATATTGGCTTTGAATATTTCATCCCCATACTATCATTATTAAAAAAGTAATACTAATCCACATATCACTTTACCTCTAAGTAAAAGATTAATACTTTGATGAGCTGATTTTTCAAAGAATATAGTTTCAGTGTTTGACATGCTCTTTCACTAAATTTAAATTCAATAAATGGAGCTCAACCTTGCATATCTTTTTCCATGCTGTTGGCAAACTTGAGGGATAATCTGATTGAACTCACTAATTCACTCAGATTAGGAGTGCTAATCACTCCATGTTTGTGGAATAGTTTAGTAAAATTATTTATTCAAATAAAATGTGTTGTTACTTCATTATTCATTTTCTACTTTTTTATTTGGCCCAAATTGAAATATTTGTTAAATTATCAAAGAAAGAAGTTTGTTCAATTTGTAATACTCTTTAATAAAAGTATAATTTCACAAATCTTCAACAATGAAAGAACTTTAAAAATGTTTCTTTCCAAACTTATAATATAATTATCTATAAAAATGGCAGATATAACATTGCTTTCTTTAAATATTAATGGTTTAAATAGTCCAATGAAAAGATCAAATTTACTACAATATCTAAAATTACAAAAAGCATAAGTTATATTCCTACAAGAGTCTAATTTTAAAACTGATGATAATTTTACTTGGATACCTAATAACTACTTAATTCTATCTCATTCTTCATATAAAAAACTAGAGGAGTCTTAATTATTTGGAGAAAAAGCGTGGCTGATCCTTAGATTATTCACAACTATGAAGATAAAGAGGGGCTATTATCAATTGTAATAATAAGATTTCAGAATAGAATTTGGACACTGGTAAACATATATTGGATTCCTGGAATAGGAATATCCACAGTTAAAAAGCAAATAGAACTAATTAATAAGGTAAATAAGGGTATATTAATAATAGGAGGATACTTTAACTGTATTCTAGGTAACTCAGAGACAACTAATAAAATAAATCTTTGTCTCACTTCCACAGGAAAATATCTCAAGAAATGGATCGAAAACTTAAAATTAATTGATACGTTTAATTTTAAAGAATCTAACTCATTATTGTACTCACATTGTGATTACAGATTCAACACTCAAACAAGCATAGATAAAATATTTATATCTCCAGATTTAAATAGGAAAATAATAAAATTTTCTATTATTCCATGTCCTCTCTCCAATCATAACTCTCTAACCCTTAAATTTCAAATAGATTTTAAAAGACTAAATTTCACTTCAAGAATACCAGCTTACACTACTAAATTAAAACAATTTAAGCCATGGTTAGACTCAGAAATTCAATATTTTTTAGAAACAAATCACACTGATACAAATAATATAATATTATGGGATATTTTAAAGGACTTTTTATATGGTAAAATTATATCCTGGTTCAAAAACAAAACAAAAGAATGGGAATCAGTATTGCACAACATTCAAAAACAAATAACAGAAATTAATACAAACACCTCTGATGTAAGAAGTCCTCAGGCAAAAAAAAAAAAAGAAATTGAGGAATTAAATAAAAAATACAATGAAATCCTAACTCATAAGACGAATTTGGCACTGGAAAAATTTAAATTTAGTTCACACTCAGTATCTCCACAACACTTACACAACTTAGCAATGAGAATAAAAAGGCAAAATATGGAAAATAATATTACAAATATTGTCCATGAAGGGAAAGGTAATAAAAAAGTGTCAGACATAACTGGTATTTTAGAAGCTTTTAAAGTTCATTATGCTAACTATTATGGAAATAATAAAAATAAATCTAATTTTGTAGGATTAAAAACAAACACTACCGTAATAAATAAAATATCTGAAAAATTAAAATCGATATTGAAAAACAAATCTCTCTCAAAGAAATAAATGACAAAATTAGAGAGAGTAAAAATAATAAATCACCAGGAAATAGATGGTATAATAATGGAATTATATAAGATATTTCCAAATTCAGCAATTTCTTTGCTTCACATGACTCTAAACAAAGTACAAGTTCAAAACATAATTCCACCATCCTGGAGGTATTCATTAATTACTCCAATAAAAAAAGAGAACAAGGATTCTTCCCTCTGTAGCTCATATAGACAGATTTCCTTACTCAATACTGATTACAAAATATTTATGACTATATTAGTTAATAGAAATAAAAAATCCTTGACTCAAGTCATAAATGAAGACCAAACAGATTTTAATTATGGTAGACATACTTATGGCAATATACAAAGAATTCTAACCATTACTGACATATTGAATAGGGATAATCTAGAAACTCTCATAATTACATTAGATATAGAAAAAGCCTTTGATTCAGTGAATTGGGATTATTTATTTAAAATCTTAGAACATTTTGAGTTTCCTTTAAAGTTTATTAATTTCATAAAGAATATATACAAAGATAATTTGGCCTATGTAAAGTTGGGTCCGTTCACATCAGAAGCCTTCAAAATAATTAAGGGTACTAAACAAGGTTGCCCTATGTCTCCCATCCTATTTGGCTTATCAATAGAGCTATTTGCAATAACAATACATAGAGATTCAAAAATTAAAGGATTAAATATTTATAATCAATTTAATTCTAAGATTATGTTGTTTGCTGCTGATATATTACTCACTTTATCTCCAAATGAAGAATCCATACAGGAGTTAGAAATACAAGTGGATTTTTTTTTTCTTAATTCTGGTCTTTGTTTTAATAAATCCAAATTAAAGCATATCCTACTAAACAGAAAGGGGGACTTTCACCTGAGAGAATGTCATATACTTGGAGAAAGAGTCTCTTCTTTAGAATATTTAGGAATTATTATATCTGATAAAATAAATACTACTCTGACTCTAAATTATAATAAAATATTAAGCTCAACACGAACACATATAGAAAATTGGAATAAATTAAATTTAAAATTTGATGATAGATTACAGTTAATAAAAATATTACTTCCAAAAATAAATTATATAGCTCAAGCTATACCCATAATTCCAAATAAAAAGATTCTAAAAGAAATACATAAAATTCTTTTAAATTTTCTATGGTATCCAAAAAAGAACAGAATTGCTTTTTCTCATCATATTAGGCCATGGGAATTAGGAGGAATTAACTTACCAGATATAGAGACATACATAAAATCCTCTATCTTTAAACTAGTTTTGAATTGGATAAACCCAAACTTCTCTTCTGCCTGGAAAATTTTGCATATGGTTATTTTCTTAAATTAAAACAAATTAACAAAAAATGTATATTTGAATAATCACAAGAATATATTTTGGCACATATGTATTAATTTTCAAAATAATACTTCAAAACCCACCAATCTAACATACTTAAATTATATGTATAATTTATTTAGAACTTTCATAAACTCCAATGTTGACATAAAACTATGGTTTGAATTATTAATTCCATTTAATATCTCAAAAAAATTATAAATAAAATTCATGACAGCACACTTATTAATTGGGACTCTCAAAACTTTATATGTTGGATCCAATGTATAAACAACCTCAAAGTATTAAGTAGTCATCAAGTCATAAATTAATTTAATATAACAAATGTAGATTGGATAAATCTCCAAAAATATATACTTTATTCTAAAGATCTATGCAGAATTATTAAAGATTCACCCCTTAAATCTAAACCAAAATTCATAAACTATGTATATGAATCGATCTATAACAATTATAACTGGTCAAATTCAATTTCTAAATTATATAAAATTCTAATAGTCTATAAGATTAAAACTGATCAAAACATTTGGAATGTTATAACTAAACGTTTATCAACAAATCTTTCAAATGATTGTAAAAATAAATTATTATATTCCATCAAACTAACTTCTAATGTTTAAATTGGAGAATTTTTACTTGGAAATTTTTGCATACAGCCTTTTACACTCCTAGAAAAATAACTAAATTCAATTCTACACAAAATGTTATTTGTTGGAAATGTTCTTTAAGATGTGAAGCAGATTGGTTACATTTTTTTATGACTGCATTAAAAAATAATAGGATGAAATTGGTAAATTTCCCCAAGCCATTTTTACTGATTCATTTGGCTTGACAAAATCACTAATTTTCCTGAATGTTGATGAAACAGTACTAATGAATAAAAAAGATCAATATCTTTTATGGACTATTTTGGCTGTAGCCAGAACGTGTATCACAAGGAAATGGAAATCCTCTACCTTTCCATGCTTTGAAGACTTTTTGTTCTTACTAAAAGAGACTGCGCAAAAGGAGATAAAAGTCAAGGAAGAAAGAATTTTTCCCAGAAGCTGGACAAATAACCCTTGGGACAAAATACTTTCACTTATTGAAACAACACAAATGGATACGTCTCCATCATATGATATCAAAGAGGCATAGAATTTTGTTGATTTTTTTTTTTTTTCTTTTCATCTATCGAATGCCCTTTTTTCTTTTTCTTGTTCTATTCATTGTTATTGAATTGTAATCTAAATTTACTGTTTTTCTTCATAAACAAAATAAAAATTATTTGAGTAAAAAAAATAAAGATATTTTACTGATAACATTTGTGTTTGTACCTTTTTAATAGTGTTTACAGTTCATGAGAAATTTACATTTGTTTAGTTTACACTTGTAACTTGATTTTTAGGAAATGTTCAGGAATGTAAGGGTATGTATAAGGCTGCAAGACATGTGGCACTGCATATTATAGAAGCATTAATGGGTTAATAATGACTGTAACAGAGGCTCCCAACAATGAATGCTGTCAGGACTGGTGAAATAGAGAGTATTCAAAAAAAGAAATCAAGTGTGGAGCAAGTAATCACAACATTTCTTGTAGAGATCAGAACTTAAACTTATGGACCTCACTCCTTTTAGATTTCAGGTATTTAAATTTAAAGATAACTTCATCAGTGAAAATGCATGAGTCAAGAAACTTAATATCTTTTTTTCCAAATAAGACTTCAGTCTGTTAGATAATTGCAGAGATCAGCACTTAATCTTCTGGACCTTGTGCCGTTATGGATTTCAGGTGTTTAACTGCAGAGATGACTTCATCACAGAAAATACAAGAGTCAACAAAATCAGCATGTTCTTTTGTCATTAGAAAACGTCAACCCATAAAATAATCTTAAATTAAAGTAAATAAATTAGAGGGTTACATAACTTATGATAATTTCCAAAATGAATTACAATGGCCCTCAGACAAGTTAGCTGTACACCCCAATGCATATCTTTTTAAGAGGAAACTTGGTGATTCCTTTCTTTCCTGTCTAATGATTTAGTCATGATATTGCTAACAAATCCTCAAACCTACCTGAAAAGGTTTTATTTTTTTTAAAAGAGCTGCATTTAAAAGGATTTGGTTGAATGGCTTCATGTTCCATAGAAGTCCATCCAAGTTCTAACAAGTATGGTTAGAGAAATCATGTTCAAGCTGTTTTTGTATGTCTTGCATCTCATGCAATCATATTATAGTTTCACTAATGTGTCATTGTACATCTAACTGCAGCTAACATGTGACATTCTCCTTTTCTGAAAGACATGACAGCTAGCCATCTAGATTATGGATTGCTACCTGAAATGTTACTGCCAGTGTATATGACTAAGATTATATGTCATAAAACCTCTTTTATTTTCCTGCACAATTAAAGGATACATTCTCCAAGTTGTGTTTACAACTGTCCAACAAGAAAAGACAGTAATAGAAGGACTGGAGGGTGGTCAGCTAATCTAAAGCAGCATATTATAGCTGTAAAATCTCTAGATAATAAGAATCTATAATTAGAAACAAGTGTAATTAATAAACAGCCATGTAATTGAATGATTTAAATATATACTGATTGCATCTGCCATGGAGAATTCTCTAGTGTTTTAAAATGTTGAAAACCCTGTCTGGATTATATATTAAATTTCAAACTCCTACCAAATGTATGGTCTGGTAACTTTCTTTAGACATAACTAAGTCAGATTTCATTATAAAGGAGATAAATCAATGGTTTGGGTCATAACACAAGCTAAGGATGTAACACAGCATCTAATAGACCCCTGATTATGTATCTTGAGTAGCAACAGCAAATGTTAAGGAATAAATCTCTTCCACAGCTGGCTTGATTCAACACAGTAAATGCACAAAAACAGGGATCTCTCCATTTAAAGAACTTTTCATTTTTGTAATAATGACTGTCTTTAAACAAACTAATATTGATCTGAAGGTTTCTAAATAAATGTCTCATTGCAATCTTTTTCTTTTATCATTTAGACAGTTCACATTAGTAGTTAGCATTTGAATGGACATCATTAATGGCAACTCCAAATGGGACCATGGATGATAGCAACTGGAACCAGACTCTTGCACAAAAAATGTATACTGAAAACAGTAGCCAACAGAATATTACACAAAAGGGTTGAAAAATCATTGAATTAGAAAACGGAGACCAAAAAGCTGTAGTGAGATATAACAGAAAATGTTCACAAGTCCTCAAATGTTTCCTGTTAAGGTAGAAAGGATATAGCCAACCATCTGGAAAAACATCCCAACCTGGTGACAACAAAGCTTTTGTGGAGGACCCATGCAACCACTCACTAAGGTAACAGGACAGCAAGGATAATTTATTGAGTGGTCTATAACAAACTCTAATGACTAGTAAAGCAAGTCCACCTATAAAAAAAAATATTCAAAGTTTTGCTGAAATAACCAAGATGAATCACTGTTTAAACTGTTTGTAATAACCACAATAGGAGACGGCAAATACATACATATATACAGACAGACATGCATACAAATATTTCAGGCTTAGGCAACAATGCCCTTCTAGCTTACCAATATACAAAAACAGTTATTTCAATAGTAAGCGTCCAGGTTGTTCTTAAAAATATCTAAACAAGTGATTGCTTTAATGTAATTTGGTAGTCTATCCCATGCATCAGCTGCTGTCTCAGTGAACAAACTGCTGTACGTCTCATTCCAATAGAATACTCTGCATAGGTTGTCTGATGATTCTCTACTACTTTTTGACAAGCCCAAACATTCCAAGAAGTAGTTGTCCCTAAATGTTCTTTATACCTTGTGACTCTCTACTGGACTAGTAATCAAGGAACCTCAATCCTCACCACTGGCAACAGTGGGGGACGTTCACTGACAGGATGACAAGTACACACACACTATTTCCAGATGTTGCACTCTGCATCAAGTACAATTTCACTTAAGGGTATACAGAGAGGCCACAGTTAGTCCGGGGCTGGTTTCTTACTCTTTCTACAGTTACCCAACAAGACTCCCCACTGGCACAGCTATAGAGTTGAGTCTTTAGCCAGGGTTCTAAGCCAAGTTCTCCAATACTCTCTCTGTCCAACCAGTGCTTCTTGTCCCTGCCCAAGTAGCTGACACACACACTCCTGGAGATTTGTTTTACAGATACACACACACACACACACACACACACACACACACACACCTGGAAAATGCAGGCACAGGTTTACTAGCTATGCTCCCTTCTGCCCAAACCATAAGGTAGTTACCACTGCCAACAGAACCCCTTATCAGCTACTTTAAGGCCCTTAACAAAGGGTGTCCAATTTTACTCTGAAATAGTAATATTAACAGAAAAGGTGGTTTGACCGAGAGCAAAGCTCTTAGGAGTGGCCCACACAGTGTCACCAAATAAATATGCAAGTACTCTCAAAACTTAAATATCTCTGCACAGATCAGCCACAATGAAAGGTTTAAATATATTTAATAATAAATAATAAAAGAACAAGACAATACTAAATATATATTCACAGTGACGTCAGAGTTCAAAACCACAGGAAATATTTAAAACAACATTGCAGGACACTCTCAAATAAAGAAAAACATCTAAACTAAGCTTTACTATTTTCCTGACTGTATCTAGGAGTGTTATACTGTTCCCTAGAAACTTACTTCATTAGAGCAAGGCAGATGTGTGGTGAATGGATCTTGTTGTTGTCAGGTCCAATACATAATGCAGAATGTTCTGTCTCACTAAGAGACTTCTCAAATTAATATCTAAAATATTACTACTGGGATAGTTTGCAAAATGACATCATTTCCAGTCATCTGACTTCTAGTTCCTAGGCCAAAACACCCATTGCTAGAAGCTGGCAGCATTTAGCATCTACCTGTAAAAATATACAGATGAGGGCTTTTCCTCAGATCTTTGGCAGATGCATAAAATAACTGTATTCCTTCATGTTTCAAAAGTAGTAATTAGTTCACTCCAAGGACAATACAAAAAGCTTCCTAGCACAGATTCTGTGTCTCTAGCTGCATTGAAAACTTCAGATAGCCTCTTTATTGCATCTTATAAAGTAATTTAATTTCAGATATTTTTCTAAAGTTTATTAGACTGAGGTTAACCTCCTGTATTCCAGTTTCCACTGTTAAAATATATACATTTAAATAGTTACAACAGTGTATGTACATTTCTGTTCTCTTCCAGTAGGACACACTGGATAATACATTTTAAACACAGCACTTTTACAGATACCTTTTCAACACAAACATCTGTACAGAGCAGTTTGATATACACATGACATACAGTTCTAATACATTTGTAACACAAGCATCTTGTATAAATCATTTCAATATTTATCAACAACATATAACTATTTACAAAATTCCAGCTAGCTGTGCTGGTGGTATCTTTTTTGTCACATACCTAAATAAGGTCTCCGCTTAAATGTCTATATAAGACACTGTTAAAATATTTTAGTCTTTCATAATAAGTTTCATATCCATGAATGCCCTTGGTGCATTTCCACTGTATTCTTTCCAATTTATTCTTCCTTGTTTTCTTATAAGGTTTCCCATATTGTTATTCCATACTCAGGTTTGGGTCTAATGTAACTAACAAACAATGTCTTCACTTCTGATTTCCTTCACATTATAAATATTTTATACAACGTACAGTTCTATAACTATCATTAACCAGTAAGTTAATACGATTAGAAAAACTCAGCGATTGATCTAATCATATACCCAGGTCCTTAAATGAATCTAAATTTTTCAATCACTGTGTGGTGTACTAAATATTCACCTTCCAACTTATGTCTCCCACATCTCACACATTTAGTTTTTGATGCTTTATCAGCATATTATTCACCTGAGCCCAAATGGTCAATTTTGTCAAGCTCTTTTTGCAGATATGCCCTACCTGTAACACATGTAATCAGTTTAGCCATTTTCAAGTCATCTGCATACAGACTGTAGAACACCTCAGATGATAAAGATAGTTCTGAAAAATAAAACCTAAACAAATATGGGCCTAAGTCAGAGCTCTGTGGGATACCCTTATTGTAACCTAGAATTCCACCTCTCAATTTACTGTATGATACTTGCACTGTCCTATTTGTAAGCCATACAGCTACTCATTTTATCAAGAGTACATCTAATCATTCTAATTTCTTGATCAGTGTTTTGTGCATGACCCTATCTAATGCTGAAGTTAAGTCTATATAAATGGCATCACAGCACATTTTTTCATTTACAACTGTTACTATATTGTTATGGAACATCACGTTACAAGCAGTTGTATGTCTATTTTTGGGTCTATATTGCGGAACTCGAAACCGTAATTGTGAGATTGCGGTACAGTGAAGATGGGAATATTTGCCCTTTCCTCAATGTAGTGCTATCTCAGAGTTGGAATATATATATATATATATATATATATATATATATATATATATATAGTAGGGGGTGTGGGGGATGCAGCCCCCAGCAATTGCAGTTTCGAGTTCCTGGATTTTCGCTCATGTGAGTGTTCGCTAAGATGAACTTTCGTTCATCTAATATAGACCCTTTATTTTCAACATATGCATGCTGATATGTGGTTTCAGGTATTATCCTTTCCAAATTCTTATAATGTTTATCCAATATAAGTTTCTCTATTACCTTTCCACAACATGAAAGTAAACATATGGGTCTGTATGACTCTGGGTTTGTCCTATTCCCCTTTCCCTTAAAGATAGGTTTAACAACTGCATGTCTCCAATCTTGAGGAATCTCCCCATATTTAAATGACCTAGCGAATAAGATATATAAATGCTTTACTGCTCTCAGTTAATTCTTACTAATTCCATCTCCTTCATGTGTTTTGTTTGGGACCAGTTTGTGTAGTTCTTTTTCAATGTAATCTAATTTGATTTCAGTAGTTGAGGTTTCCTGTACAATAATAGGATAATTTATAACCCCCTTTGTGGAGAAAAACAGCTTTACATAAGATTTTGTAAATATGTCTATAATCTGTTGTGTCTCTGAATAAATGTCAGAATCTACACGCATTTTATCAATTTGTATGTCTTTACTCCTTCCACATCTTATGTATCTATAAAATGGTTTCATATTATGCTCAATACTGTTGTACAAATTTTCTTCCAATTGTTCTTGATCTTGTCTCACAGTGTTTAATTTGTCTGTCCAGCTTATTTATTTCAGTTTTCAACGTTGTAGTTTGACTTCTTCTGTTTCTAATATTTTTTGTCTCTCACCTTAATCAACTATCTTGTTCTTATGGAAATAAATCCTCCTGGAATTGTGTGCCTAGTTTCTGATGTTAAACATCTGATTATTTGCACTCAAACAATTTCTCTTCCAAAACTTGTTATATTCCTTCTGCAATTTTTCTACAGAACCCATCACTCCAATTAGTTTTACACAGTGACTGTTTTGCTTACATACAATTTGTTATTAATTATCTATGCATTGTTTAGATTTCAGTTTGGCAGAAATATCTAGCAATAATTTAACTTCTATAACCCCATGATCATTGCACATCAGTGATGGTAAAACTTGATATGAAGTAACAGCATTACTGAGGTGGCCAGGGCTACCTTCCCACCTCAGTAATGCATCCTACCCCTAACCCTGCCCCAACCCCAACCCTAACCCCACACTGTACCTTAAAAAAACCTTCCTGTAACACTGCTATCATTCAGACCAACTTGGGGTTAGTGTTCCGAGGGTGGTTTAGTGTAAAGATTGGGAAAGGAATGTGTTTTTCTTTTTCAACACTTTACTTTTCAATGTTTAAGTAATTCAACTTTATGCATGTTCAGTCTTATTTTTGTCTGTGTGTTTTCTTCAACATTAACTAAGTTTGATCATACAAAAGTAAATCACATATTGGTAGCACTAAATAAAAAAGGTATTTTTAATGATTTGTTCGAGTATAGAACCAATGTGTAACAGCCCCTACAGTGCAGTGTTTAAAAGCAGGTTTAAAAATATCAGAAAAGAAAGCAATCCATATACATTTCACTGGTTATCAATAAAACCATGCTAATGTACTGGGACGTAATCAAAATGATGAACTTTAATGACAGAAAAAATTGCAAACACCTGCACCTTAATAATAAAATATTGCTACCATATGCAATCATATTTACTTATTTATTTGTCAAGAAAGTCTGACTGTGTAATACATATAAAGGTGATAATTAGTAACTTCATCATCAAGAAAAATGCCCTGCACTACAAAACTTATTAATCCACTACTGTCCAGCAAGGAACATCCACTCTATTGACAAATTCTCATTAATTACAAATAAGTCAAATTATGTTGCAGGAGACTCACTCTACTCCCAAAACATTACTAAACTCTGGAATAGTATCCCTACACAAATAAAACTCTCCAAAAAAATCAATAGTTTTAAACCACTGTTTAAACAACATCTTAACCAATCCTGGTCCTGCACATGCTCAGCACCAGGTTAAGAATTTGTGCTCACTGTATGATACTCTCTGAATACTGTCCTTAAACAGAATACACTCAACCTCTCACTGGCATGACCAAACAATTGTTATCCATAACTGCTGCCTGTACAATCCACTAAGTTGGACATGGACTTTCCCTTCAGTAACTTCTATCTTTGTAACATTTCAGAATGTATAAATGTAACCACTATATGTGTATAAATGTAAATAGAAAAGTATTTAACTGGAACTTAGTGTAATGCAGTGAAAGAAAATGGAGCTTTTCTCCCCAGGCCTCCACTGAAATGGTACTAATTAGCACCTTAGAAGATCCAGTTATATGCAATAGCAAATAAAAATAAATTTGTTCATCTGAACAAGACTCTATTAGCTGTCTTCCACATAATTAGTGAATGCTACTTATATTAACAAAGTACTTGCATTTTGGCAGGATATCTCATTTTGAATTTTATGAATGGTTTCAACAGCTTACTTCATTGTATATTGCTGTCTTTAATATGACTAGGTAACATGCCGTTAATGAAAGGTTTGTGAAGCCCAAAGATAGGAGTAGCCACTGTCTGGCATTATCTAACAGATCCTAACAGTACAAGTTGAAAAAATAAATAAATATAAATAATCATGGCAGAGCCAATGAACAAAAGCTTGGTCCTATAACAAACGTACCTTTACAGTTATATAGCAGGAAAGTTGATTAAAAGTCCTATTGTTTTAGAAGCATGTTTTGCAAACAATGCTGTAGGAAAAATGCCCTTTGTCAACTTTTGACAGGCTTTAAATTATAATACTGCACCTTTTCAACATTCTTCCAGGCATTTAGTTTTATTGTCTAGTTTCTTGACTCTGTACTGAAGTCCATTTTGTTCTTGCTTGGTATTTTTTTATTTGTATTATGAGCCTCTCTTTTAAAATGTCTTCCTTCATTCCTAGTATTGCTCGTCACAGAGATAAGGTCAGACAATAATTCTTTGAATTCTGCCTTGGCCGAAAAAAACATCCTCTGACATAAGAGTGACTGAACTCTGTATTTTGTTTTTTATTTTTACTTCCCCTGTGTTCCTTTTTTGACAGATTGAAGTTGCAGGACTGTTATTGATTACTGTATGCTATATCACAGGTTTCTTGGGAGAATATGAGATAGCTAGGTATGGAATGCCATGGTAAATTTTACTTATTTTTATTTATTTACTCCACTTCCACTCCAGATCCAAGATTCACTATAGACTTCAGAGCAATGCACAATTAAATGTTTTACTTCACTCAGCATCTCCAAAGACAATAATGACCCTAGTGGGAGGATGAGAAGAAGAAACAAATACTAATGCACTACTTCAGCAAGACTCTGATTTTGTTTAACCAACTTTGACCACTCATGTAAAAATGACTAGTGACAGGTGTTTCAGTGACACAATTAAGGTTTAGTTGCTATGAACACAACACCGTAAGTCTAGTAATCGAAAGACTTATAGGCTAATTAGTAAACATCAAATGCACAGCAGCAGTAAGAAAAGGACATGATGTAAAAAAAAAAAGCAGTAGGTCACATTTTAAACATTCGAATAATAGGAACTGATTTGATTGGTGACAAAGTTCAGAAATATCTTATTCACAAACAGTAAATGTAATAAACACAAAAAAAACTCTTCCACGAAGTAATCAGTTAAACAGTATTAAACAATGTCGGAATTCACTGATTCAATAGCGAAAATAAAGTAATCATAGTGCTATTTATAAGATTTTAAACATTAAGGTTTATCTTTGACTTACTTGACTGATTTAATTTATTACTTTTATTTCATAATAACGTGTTGAATAAGCATTGAACAGAGAAGGCTTGTACCTTCAAAATGCATTGTTCTAAAAACAATCTATGCTTGCATCAAAGTATAGATAAATTGAGATACTGGACCATGGCAAGCAAAATGTCTTAAGGCATTCTGCCTGAATAGCACTACAGAATATGGACAATGGTACAAATATAAGCAATTACAATAATGTGTATGAACAGCTGGCAACCCAGTTTATATATCCACATATACAACTGCAACACTCTTGTACAAATATGAAAATAAAAATAATTATTTCATTTTTTTCTGGTTCTGGAACATAAATTACACATCATTACTTTTCATGACCATCAATGATTTTCAGCTCATACTGTTTGCACTGCCATTCATAAAATATATAATGATGAGAATCAGAAAAGTATATCAGGCATAGATATTATAGACTTCTAGAGGAAATACATTTGTACACATAGTCACTTACTGTTTATTTCTACTGTAAAAAGAACATTTTTTTCACATATTCTCTTTAACTTTTGCTCTTTTGTACAACACCAGCTTGATATTACACACTACTTTGTCACTCTTCTAAGTCCTTTGTAACCAAAATCTTGACCTTTTCTATTATGCATCAGATGCCTAGAATGCTTCTTTAGGCCTCAGGATGGGTCTTAGTTTGGCCTTGTTGTCTCCTTAATATGATGTGAATTAGAAGTTATGTACTCACCATAACGTTCCATCTGAGTAGGTGACTTCATTCGGATGCAACCTGTGGGTATCGGATCCGACCTCGGATCCGAGCCGGCAATTCAAAAGCTTAGGCTCCGAGCTCCTAGCTCCTCCCTCTTACCCATAATCCCTTGCCAAGCCCTGACTGACCTCAGATTGAGTTTGCCTCAAAATACTGACAACAGTACACTAAATCAGCATAAATACTCGCTCTAAAAAGGTCAGGGGGATGGAGGGGGGGATGGTTGCATCCGAATGAAGTCACCTACTCAGATGGAACGTTATGGTGAGTACATAACTTCTAAATCTGAAGTAGGCAGACTTCATTCGTCTGCAACCTGTGGGACAGAGTCCCTAGCTACCTGAATCTTGGGCGCCGTCATGGAAGGATGTTCGAGCACCGCTGAGCCAAAGGATGCTCTTCCTCTAGAAACAACATCCACCTTGTAATGAGAAATAAAAGTATGAGGCGAGGCCCAAGTAGCTGCCGCGCAGATATAATCCAATGAAACACGGGACTTAAAGGCGGCTGACGTAGAAACTGCCCTAGTAGAATGAGCCGTAACCCTCTGAGGAGCAGGTCTGCCTGAAGTGTCATATGCCTGCAGAATACAATTAGCAATCCATTTAGATAGAGTGACTTTAGATACTGCTTTACCCAGAGCAAATTTAGCAAAGGAGACGAACAGCTGATCTGATTTCCTGTGGCCAGCTGTTCTGTTAATATAAAAACATAATTGTCTATGAACATCCAAGGAATGCAATTTGTATTCTCCTTTGTTTGAGTACTTGGGAAAAAACACCGGCAAATTGATTGACTGGTTAATACTGGATTCAGAAGAGACCTTCGGAAGAAAAGATGGATTGGTCCTGAGGCACACCCTATCAGGGAAGAAAGAAAGATAAGGCGGTTTGACACACAGAGCCTGAAGCTCAGACACCCTTCTGGCTGAAGTGATAGCTACCAGAAAGGCAGTCTTCCAGGAAAGGTACTTTAAATCAGTAGAAGCTGCAGGCTCGAAGGGAGGAGCAGTAAGGGCCTGCAGGATTAAAGACAAGTCCCAAGGCGGTACAACCTCCTTGACTGGAGGCCTTAACAAAAAAACTCCTTTGAGAAATGTTTTGCATAATTTCGCCGTCATAAGGGGAGCTGTGTCATGACCAATGTGATAATGCGAGATAGCTGCCAATTGTACCTTAATCGTGGAAGAACTAGCCCCTTGATGAAAGAGGTCTGTTAGAAAATCCAGCACCGCTGACATAGGTGCTGAGAAAGGATCCAAAGTTCTCTGTCCTGCCCATATAGAGAATCTCTTCCATTTACTCCGATAAACCTGTCTGGTGGAAGGTTTATGAGCAGCCACTAAAATGGCCTTGACCGGTGAAGAGATACCGGGAGTCCTAATTAAGGTTGGAACTGGAGCAGCCAAGCTGTCAACTTCAGGGTCTTCAGATTGGGAACTGACATTCCCAGAGGGTGAGAGATGAGATCCAAATTGGATCCAGAATCCATGGTGGATTGATTTTGTGAGACCATACAAATGGGAACCAAGGTTGTCGAGGCCAGAATGGGGCAATGAGAATCATTCTGCTCCCCAAACTGTTGGCTTTCTGCAGAAGCCTCTGCATCAGAGGAAGTGGAGGGTAGGCATAAAGGAGACCGGGAGGCCAAGCATGCACCAGAGCATCCCTCGGGAACTCCCCTGGTGGGGGAAGCAGAGCGAAGAAATTGTCGCATTTGGCGTTTGAGGGAGAGGCAAAAAGATCGCAACAGGGTTGCCCCCAAACGGCAAAAATCTTCTTCGCTACTTGAGGATTGAGGGACCACTCGTGTGGAGAAAGGATAGTGCGACTGAGCTTGTCCGCAAGGATGTTGGACTTTCCCGGAATGTGCGTTGCTACCAGAAAGCGTTTGGTGGAAATTGCCCATTCCCAGACTCTCATGGCCTCTCGACAAAGGGGGTAAGACCTGGTTCCTCCCTGCTTGTTGATATACCAGACTACCGACATGTTGTCTGTCTGAATCGCAATAGTCCCTGAAGGAAGAACGTGGTGAAGTGCTTGCAACGCTAGGAGCACCGCCCTCATTTCCAGGACATTTATATGCAATGACGTCTCTGTGGGATTCCACGTGCCTTGGACAATCTTTCCCGCAGAATGCTCCCACCCGAGGCAAGAAGCGTCCGTGGTCACTGTGGCTCGGGGAAATGCAGCGCAAAAAGGTCTCCCTGCCAGGGGCTCCGGAGGTAGAAGCCACCAAAGAAGGAAGTCCCTGCACGCTCTGCTGACCGCAATCGGAGCGTTTAGAGACGAACAAAGAGGGGACCACTGAACTTGAAGGGTCCATTGAAGAACCCACATGCGTAAACGGGCATGAATGAGAAGCGGGATAGCTGCCGCCATAGAACCTAGGGCCCTCAGGACCGAAGCTGCAGTTGGAGATGGTTGCAGGATCGCTGTCACATGACACTTCAGGCTGGCGATACGGTCTGGGGTGAGGAAGGCTCGCATTGATCTGGTGTCTAGTCTTCCTCCTATGAAATCTATAATTTGAGTGGGATTCAGAAAAGATTTCTCCCAGTTGATCGTGATGCCCAGCCTTGGTGCTAGTTGCAGAAAGTAATCCCTGGCTGAGCACAGAAGATGCCTTGATGATGCCGTCAGGGGCCAGTCGTCCAGGTACGGAAAGACCTGTAATCCCTGGAGCCTCAGGTGGGCCGCTACCACCGCTAGCACCTTGGTAAACACCCTGGGGGCTGAGGTGAGACCAAAGGGGAGGAGCCTGAACTGATAATGACTGGCTCCCAGCCGGAAGCGAAGAAACCTCCTGGATCGTCTGTCCATCCGAATGTGGTAGTACGCATCCTTGAGGTCTATGGAACACATCCAGTCGTTCTCCCTCAAGAGGGGGAGTATAGATTGCAGGGTGACCATCCGGAACTTTTGCTTGGTTACTGACAGGTTCAACTGGGAAAGGTCTAAGATTGGTCTTAAGTCCCCGTCTTCTTTGCCACCAAAAGAACCTGGAGTAAAACCCTAATCCGGTTTGATCTGGGGGGACGCGCTGGATGGCTCTTTTTTCTAGCAGCTGCTCGATTTCGATAGCTGCCACCTCCCTTTGGTCGAGTGGAACATCTGGGAGGCTGCGAGATTTGGGAATCTTGAATAGGGGTATTGAATATCCTCTGGATATAACTCGAAGCACCCAACTGTCTGTTGTTATGGACTCCCAAGAAGTCAGGTGCATCGAAAACCGCCCCCCCGACTGCCTCCAGAGACGGACAGCCGGGCAACCCTTCAGGGCTGCTGCGTGGGTCTCTCAGAAAAGGGTTCTCTGGACCCAAAGTTGCCAGGAGCCCCCCTGCCTCTGGCACGACGACCTCCCCGTCCTCCTCTGCCACGGAAGGACTGGTTATCCGGAGCAGGTTGGGACTGCTGCGACTTCCGGAACCACATCTTCTTCTGTCCCTTTTGGTTCTTAGAGAAGGACCTCTGGGGAGCTGAGAAGCGGACTCCGACGGCAGACAGCGTCTTCCCGTCCTTTTCGCTCTGGACTAATGTCTCGCGAACAGTCTTGCCAAACAAGGCAGAACCATCGAAAGGGGCATTCGCGAAGGTCGCCTTGAAGGGCTCTGCAAAATCACAATGGCGGAGCCGGGCCTGTCGCCTCATGACTAGGCCTGCTCCGCTGGCTCTAGCGGCTCCCTCAGTAGCATGAGACAGTAGCTGCATAGATGTATTGGAAACTGATCTGAGAGTGGCCATTCGGGTGGAGTAAACCTGTTTATCCTCACTCGAGATGGACTCGGGGAGATGCAGCGTATTCTTTAATCAGATCCCGCTGCATCCTAATGACATGTGCCATGTAGTTCAGCGCTCTCAAGGAGAAGGTTGCTGAACTAAAAACTTGCTTCCCAATGCGATCCATCGAACGGGACTCCTTGCCCGGAGGATGCACGGAGGGACTCTCCTGGGCCAATTCCCTCTTCGTGGCTGCAGCCATCATCATGGCATCTACTGGGGGACCCTTACTCCAGTGGGTGCGGTCTGATGGAGGAGAAAGGATGCGGTCCGGGCGCTTAGGGATAGGCTCAATGGTGTCCGGATCCTTCCACGCCCTGATGGAGATAAGATCCACCAGGGGGTCAGCAGGAGGGGACACCCAAGAGGTAGAAGGGCCCGCCTCGAATGCCTCCAAGAACACAGACTCGTCCGAAGAAGCCTTGGGGGCAGACCACCCCCCCTGATCCTTAACATCTCCATGATGTCTCCAAATGAGACGTCCTCAGGGGGTGACCTAGTGGAGCCTTCCCCTTCATCCAAGTCTGTGTCTTCAGTGACGGACTCAGGGGAGTCCATGTGCCTCCTCTTGCACTTACGCTTCTGAGGTACTTCATCGGGGGGGCTGTCCGAGGAGTACTCTTCAGCAGTTGGATGTTCCAAGGGAACCACTTGGGACATCGAGGCGGGCTGTCCCTGGGACCGGCTGGTGGGGGCCTGGCCCAACTGCAATGGAGTGCGGGATGGAGCCGTGGCAGGGACCGGGGGTCCGGATGTCCTCGACAGTGCCCTTTCCACTACGTCGAAAGCCGAGAGGGAGCCAGCTTCACTAAGCCCTGAGAGCCGACCCCCACTCGGATCCGACGTACGGATCGTAGTCGGAGCCGAAACCGTCGAATCCGAGAGACCAGTGTGCTCCGACCTGGACGGAGCCGAAGACACACCAGCTCCCTCGGATCCGAGGCTCGGCCCTCGGCTCTGAGAGGTCGGGTCCGAAGTACCCGAAGCACTCAAGGGATGGGACGGATCCGAGGTGCGCCGACCCATCGGATCCGACCCACCCCCGGATCCAAATCTGCACGGCGCCGACAGCTCCGAACCCGTGGTATGGGTCGGAGAAGGAGCCAAGGGGGCGAAAAAAGGGGTCGAAGCCCCTCCCGGATGGGGGGGGGCTAGGAGCACTCCCATTTGCATTTGGGCCTGGATGAATTTCCTCATCATCCGGTCCATATCAGCTTCGCTCATAGAAAAGGTTGATCTAGAGGAGGCCACCAAAGCGGACCTAGAGAGCCGCCTCGGTGACCTCCTGGAAGGGCTAGCCTCCTCCTCCTCGGGTCCAGGAGAGAACCGAGGGGAGTGGAGCCGAGGAGGAGGAAAACTAGAAGGCACAGGGGAGGCCCGCTTAGATGGAGGAGCCGAACTAGAAGTTTCGGCTCTCCTCTTGTGGTGCTTCTCCCTGTGCCTCTCCTTCTGTCTTTCCTTAGAGGAATCCTTCCCCTCCGGCAACTTTGAGGGAGGTTGAGTCCCAGCCGGAGGGGGAGAACTCACAGCAACAGGTTGCTGAGTGGAAGGGGCAGAGGCCAAAGCGGTATCTGGGGGTAAAAGACCCGCCAGCACCAACTTCGACCTTTGTTCCCTCAAAGCCCGGGGGTTGAACCCTGCACAAATGGTACAACCAGATGACAGGTGTTCAACCCCAAGATTAACTTGACCGAGTGTGGCCATCTGCTGGGGATAGCTTATGGCCACACTCGGTACATTTTGAAAACACAGCCTTATGGGCTTCCGACATAGTAACCCTAAGGCCTAACACACAACACACACAAACAAACTACACAAAACCCGATAAATTTAAACAAAAAGAGAGAGGAAAGCCTAAACACACTCAACACTAACTGAAACAAGAAAGAAATTAAAGATTTTGAAAACTTTTTTAGTCAAAAACTATCTCTTATCTTTCACCAACGCCAGGAGCTCTGGAATTCCGTAGCTACTTGAAAAGCGGCAAACGAAATCTGAGGTCAGTCAGGGCTTGGCAAGGGATTATGGGTAAGAGGGAGGAGCTAGGAGCTCGGAGCCTAAGCTTTTGAATTGCCGGCTCGGATCCGAGGTCGGATCCGATACCCACAGGTTGCAGACGAATGAAGTCTGCCTACTTCAGATCCTTCATTAATTTTCTGATAACCCACTTAATCTAGTAAAGGTTCACTGGATAGCCAGGGCCTATAGTCGTACTGAGTACCAAGACAGGAAATAATTTGTTAAAGGGCATGCACATGTGCACTTGCTCACACATGGCATCTCCAGTTTGGACCGCCACTAATTCACTTGTGACATGTCTTAGGGATGTGGGACAAAAATGGAGCATGCTGTGAAAGCGCATGTAGTCACAAAAAAAGAGATGCAGATTCTGTACACTGAGCACTTTGAGGCAGCAGTGCTAATTGCTACCCTCACACTTTGTAAGCAACACAAAGTTTCTCCTACTGTAAGTTCTTAAAGTTGGAGTCTCCATTATTTCATCTTACATCAGTTCTCTTCTCACACAACTACATATTCAGATCATACCTCTCAACCTCTTAGAGTAAGAAATCTGGACAAAACCATAAATAAAAGTGGTATTGTCTAACTGGGCATTTAAGTGTTGAGGTCTGTGTGTGCAGACGTCACATGTGGGGTACCTGGTTTGTGGCCATACGTGTGGCGTCCCACACATCTACAGCGGCTGGGCTTGGGCTTTTGTATGGGAGCCAACACTCGGCTTGCCAGAGGCAGGAAATCCCACACTTAAGTATACTGCAACATGGAAGATAAGGACATCTATAGTTATGATAAGATTTTAGACAACTATTCTTTTTCATTTGTTTGTTAATAGGTCAACATTTGGTTTAGGCCTCCAGTGATGGTGATGAGGAGCTGCAGCCAAGTACAAAAAAAAAAAAAAAAAACAGGTGGTGGTAGAAGTATGTCTGATGTGTCATCGCATCCAGAGCTAACTCCCCTGTTTCTCATCCCTAATCAGACTACTAATAGAGTACAATATAGCAATAACCCACGCCTGGGTGTGGGTAATGCTAAATTTACCCACGGTTGGCGTGGTTTGGTCCCGAAGCCCGACCAAACAAAGCCAACCGTGTAAATTTAGCATTACCCACACCAGAAGTGGTTATTGCTATTATAATGACATTATTTAAGAAAATAAACTGTTCCTTTTCTTAAATAATGGCATAGTATAATGCCTGTTTACTGCCCTTCCGCAGATGTCTGGCATCCGGCAGTTCTGATGTACTGCGCCTGCGCAGTACATCAGAGCTGAGCAAAAGCAACGGAGAAAGCAAGATCTCCGTTGCTTTTTAGTGTCTCGCTATGTTAAATGAGTTTAACATAGCGAGACAGTTTTAAAATAGTAACGGACATCTCCGTTGCTTATTTTAAAACTGTCTCGCTATGTTAAACTCATTTAACATAGCGACACTAAAAAGCAACGGAGATCTTGCTTTTAACTCTCGCTATGTTAAATGGGTTTAACATGAGACAGCTTTTAAAATAAGCAACGGAGATCTCTGTTGCTTATTTTAAAGTTGTCTCTCTATGTTTAAACCATTTAACATAGCGAACAAGTGTTTAAATCGAGTTATACTAATGGAAAAAAGTCCGGGCGACCGGACCTTTTTCCATTAGTATAACTCGATTTACAACGGGCACGCTGGCCAATCAGCGTGCACGTTTTGGGGGGATCATGGTATAATACTTAATTTTCTATGTACCTCATCAGACACCTGCAGCAGTTGGAGAGACCTCATAGGTTTCTCACTAAGAAAATTCAGGGCCTTCAACACATGACCTACATGGACAGACTAAAGGCCTCGTCACTGTACTCTGTGTCTTATAGGCTGCTGAAAGCGACTTGTGCCTGGCTTACTGAGCAGTCCCTGCCCTAAAAGAAATGCTGCATATCCGCAAGTCAAATGGTTTAAGATTCACTCGCTCTAGAGATGTTAACCTAGTCTGCAGCATTAACAGGACATGCTGGAGTGACAGATAAGTCTCCTAAATATTGCCACTCCTCTGAAACTCCCAATTCACCTAAAACAGAGCTCATCAATGACCCTATTTAAGCGTAAAATAGGCAACTGGATGGGAGACTGTAAATTTACCCCCTGGGTGTCACCTATGTCCCTCTTGGATAAGGGCAGTCGATGCTGATCATAGACTCGCACTGCAAATATAGACCATGCAACTTGGTAATAATGGAACAAGGGTATATAACATGGCTGGGCTTATAAAGGCCCTAGGGCCAATAGCCTAGTAACCTTCTATTAACCTATGAACCTACAAAGGCCCAAAACAGAGACACTTTTTAAATATTGCTCTTACAAACATAGAAAGTCGATAAAATAACAGGTTTTGCATTAGCACAAATTTTCTGAAAAGTATAAAGTCTGAAACTCAAATGTCTGCCATTATTTTCTAATGTCGATCTTTAATGATGTGCCACTAATTTGCCAGAAAAATGGACCAAAAATATGATGCAAAAATCTGGACATTATGTGAAAATCTGTACAGATGAGAGGTAAGATTCAGATACATGCTGTCATTTCATATGTTCAAACATCTCATTTCCCTTCCATAAAAAAAAAAAATCCTACCCATACTATTAAACATTCAGACCTTGATCTGTGGTTTATTTCCCTCTCATTCTTAAGTTGCAGATGTAAACTTTAACTAATCAAACTTGAAAGCTAAGAGTTGCAAAAATTATAAGGCATGCAAACGTATGAATCTTATGATTAAACTTGGAAATGCTATTAAAATATCTGATGGGTGCACTTTTCACAACCAATTTTCTACTAAAATTATTGCCTTTTTTATTTTATTAATATTATTATTTTTGAGACTACACAGAAATCTGCATCTGTTTTCTTAGTAAGAATGTGACAATGCTAAGAAATGTACACAAGTATGTAAAACTTACAACTGTGTGTGTGTGTGTGTGTGTGTGTGTGTGTGTGTGTGTGTGTGTGTGTGTGTGTGTGTGTGTGAAATACAGCATATATATATATATATATATATATATATATATATATATATATATATATATATATACATAACATTTAAAAAATACATGAATAAGACTGAATGAGATGTGATTACTTAATGCAGCTAAATGTGTAAAGTAAAAATTCTAACCCCCTTTTTTCCTGTCATGAAGGGAGCTAGATTACAGCAAAATTTATAAAAGGTTGGTAGCAGAAGCATAAACACTCTTACTGTAAGCCAGGCTAAACCAATTCTCATCTTAACACTTAAAGCATATGCCATTAAACGTATGCCATTCAACTGAAGTATACTGCCTGCTATTTAAATATAGACTGTTAGTCCAGGAAAAAGCTATACTTCTTATAGAGTATCCTGTGCTGTAGCTCTGTTTAATTTTCACATTAACCTACACTGAAACATCCATCAAGGCATGACCCTCCCACTGTGAAGCTGTACTGCATGGTTTCAAGACCCTGCTTTCAGAAACTATTCTGAGAACAGTGTTTGTCCCGGTCCCCCTTCAATAACACACATCACACCAAATGACATTTGACGACCTTTATTAAATTTCCATAACATAGCTTTGATTACCAACTTTATTAATTACAACTATTCATGATATAACTGATACTAGAATACAGCATAACATCCTTGTAATGTTAATCAGGGCAGCGTACCTACTCACCTGGCCCCAGTAAGCAGCGTCCATACTTCTACTCACTTTACTTATGAAGAAGCGTCCCATCTCACTTCATACACCATTCATTGTAAAGTTAAACAGGGCAGTGTACTACTCACCCTGCTCAACAAGCAGGGTCCATACCTCTGCTCGCTTACTTTACTTATGAAGCAGCGTCCCAACTCACTTCATACACCATCCATTGAAATACCTTCCACCAAATAAGCACCATCCTTACCTCAACTTGCTTAGCTATTCAACAAGCTTCCTCCAACTACTCATTTCCTTTCCCCAGATCCTTGAAATGAACATCCAGACATCAAAGGGGGAACAGAAGAGGGCAAGCCTATCCCTCTTCTCCGCCAACCAGCCTGACCAGGCTGTTACCCCTCCCTTCTACCCAAAATTGTTCCCCACTACTTCCCATCAAAGAAGGGTCAAGTCAAACATCATTTGGTGTACCCACCCTCTATAAAGCATCTTAGAGTCCCATCATAAACTCCTTTGCCATGCCATCACTGAAGCACACCCTAAGGAAACTGTGACCCCGCTGTAACATACCCTTTTAGCCCGCTACCTTCAAAGCTGAAATCATGGCTCAGCTTGAACACAGACAAACTATAACCACAACAAACCACAAACTATAACCCCTTGAACTCAAAAACGGTACTCAGTCAAACACTAGTAGCAAGTCTCACATCCAATACCCGGTCAACCGTAGCATATTACCTTAGCCCACCAACTACCCGGTTCTAAATGTGCAACAACTCAGATAATGGTCTAACTCCAAAACTTTAATGTCCTACCTTAGCTGGCAGAAAACCAGCACCCCTTGACCTAGTTCCTGAAACTCGCCTATGCTCAGCAACAAAGTACTGTACATGCCCAGCCATAAACACCCCCAATTCACTCATTACCAAACCATTCTTAACCCTGTTTGTCCTTGGCCTTTCCCCTCAAGAGCTCTCTTTCCTTATGTTACCTATACCACTAGTAGGTAATTAAGACCTGTCCTACCGCTGCCTTATCCTGCAACCAAGTTTCCTTTAAACCTACTAACTCTTCTATTTTTTTTTTGACCCTGTAACAATGCACCCAGTTTTAAAACTACCCCACCAGCCGCCTACCTACCATGCTTCCTAAAACTCTAACAAAATTCACCCAAACCCCAAGTGGAATGATCCTTTTGGTATCCTGTAAAGCCTTAACCTGTTATGTAACATTAACACTACCTACTCAATGGACAAATCTGTCACCCTAAAGACACCACCCGTTAGGAACAAACTCCATCATCCTATCAAACACCTCCTTGGCCCTTCCCCCAATATGGTTCAACAACTGTGAGTAAATGCAATCACCCCAAGGTTCAAAGAAATCAATGGTTGAACTTCACTGGCTTGCAAGAACCATATGGGCTTTAGCCTAATAAGTCCTGTGCTCCTGTAAATGTCGGGACTCTACTCATCCCGTGGGATCCCCACACTCCCCATAAACCATCCCCAACCATTTCCCCCTTGGCCCCCCTGCCTACCTCTTTCTTACTTGCCCCCTATACCAATGCAATAATCCACTCCCACTAATTGAACACAGAGCTCTAAAATATGCCTTAAGAAGGTGAGTACTCAGACCCACTTTGTGCCCCATTCTGGCGGCAAAACATCCGTCCTATCAACATGTTACCTTTCAGATCCCCTTTCCAAGCCACCGCATGATGCCTTCTGCCCTTCAGCAATTTCAGTCTGCCACTTTGTACTCCCCATGTGTAACCTTTTCGCTCACCACTGCTTCCATCAACTACAAATTCCCTGTGTATCGCCACAACTGGTACTCAGCACACCACCATCTACAAAGTAAAGGACAAAATTAAATTCTCTAATATATAAAGAGAAGGCTCTACCTTATACCCACCTATTCCAAATTATAAAAAAAAAAATCTAAAATACATAACGCACCTTCCAAGACATTTTCAAAACAAACTATCCTGTCAACTCAGGAATGAATGTAACACTGCTACACATATCTATGACAAAGCAGCCATAACTGCAGCTAGGTTTCCAATGACCCTATCAACTACCCAATATAAATTTAACCAATCAAGTATGTTAAAACTAAACCCCCACCTGAAGGGACCTGTCAACAACCACAACCATCTGCCTAGTTCTTAACCTTACATCTCCAATTGAGGCACACTAACCAACATATCAGACTTACGGATTAATTGATCTCCTGAATGATGCAGTTGATAGCTGGGAGTCTACTGGTAGTCTCTTGCGTCATGTGGTCTGCCTAATCTCATGCACAATGTTAACCTCCTGTTTCCGTTAATAAAATAATGCATGTATTATTTAACAGCAAGCACTTTTAATTCTAAAGATCATAAACCTTGTACCAGGCTTTAGTTGATAACAGAAAATATACCCAAATCTCTGGCACCAAAAGGCAGCCAGATATAAACTCAAATGCCTGTCTTTGTTTCTGACTACAGTCTTAACTTCACTATAACTTCTGCTTGTTTCTTATAGACTGTTCATACTGTTATGCCATATTCAATGACTCTTAGACAAACCTGTATACATCATATAGTGCTATAACCATCACCTTAGAAAATTGATAGCTGAAAATATTTTGCATTATAATGCACTGTCTGAAGTGTATAAATTCTGATGCTCTTGCATCTGTCAGTACTTTTTAAACTGCAACCTACAGTGATTGACAGCAATATGCCAGAAAACCACAGGTTTATAAATGTCCAAAATTTTCAGGCATAGACCGAACCTGACACAAAATCTCTACAATTAAAAGATATTTGGAGCAGGAGCCCAACCGATGACATGTACATACCCTACTTCCTAACAAAATCCATGTTAACCATTTCTGACATCAGAAAAACCCATGCGCATCCTGCGTTTTCCCCCTTACCTGCAGCCCGCGAAATTCACCATCACCGCAATGAAACATAAGACTAATAGCCCGGGAACCGCTTAAGACAGTAACCGTGGTCACCATCATAAACCAATCCCAACTCAAATGCTGTATATTCTGCAAACCTGTACAGTTGATAGTTAAATGATTATGGGTTTAACCTACCTATTTCAAGTACTTAAACAGACCTTGCACTGCAAATGGCAGAAGTACCCCAATATAACTAAATTATCGGACATGCCTGCTGCCAATTCCTCCCTTGGCAATAACTGCTTAAATTACCTTCCCTTAGTGGGTCCTAATTAATTCAAATAATTTTGTCCCGGTCATACCTCTCCACCAATTATCAACCTGCGGGGACACTTTAATGTCTCATGTTCATTGAGTTATTATTTGTTATTCACGGGCGATGCTCAACCTGTGAAACCTATGCAGTATCTCAACCCTCCCCCAACAAACCACCACTGGGACAAAGCTTCAATCCCACTAAAACATCAAGTGCCCCCCCCAGTCTATTTTAACATAAATATTTAAGTATCTTAAATATATAACTATATTCATCATAAATGTTTAAGTATCTAGCTAGAGTCCACCCACAAGCAACAACAACTCAGAGGCCATGAGGAATGCAAGTCAGAACGAGCACCATGACAAGCAGCACAAATCTTTCCTTTAGCTGCTGCACAACCACCAATGTGACTGCTGATCCCCCTCAACTGCCAGTTACCCAAACAAAGAAGGCATTCACTGCTCCCAATTATTATTCTTACTAGAGGTTGGTAATAGGTTATGCTTTATCCTTCTTGAGAGTATGCCATGCTTTATCCTTCTTGAGAGTATGACATCTGAAAATCAGATGTCTGTCACCAATTCCTTGCACCGACTGACTGGGGAAACAGCATAGCTGGAGAAGAAGAAAATCAAACTCGGACACCAAAGCACACAACTGGGAGAGCCGCCCACATATACCCTGCTATCTCAACATCAGTTCAACAAGCCCGGCGATGCACAAATGAACCCCAGAATCAACTGGCAACCAACGAGCACACAGACAAGCTGTGGTAACCAACGAGAACCCAGATAAAGCTGGGGTGTACTCCCGCCCGACACAAAAAAGGGAGAGAGAAAAAATAAATAAATAAACCTCTATTTCTCAACTGAACGCACCAATGAAAGTGTAAATTTGCACAAATGCATACCTGTTGGGAAGCCCAATCCTCTCCAAGGCAACCCTGATCCTAACCACCATCCATTTGTTGACGGCTGTAAGACCTAGACGGTCACCTGTAAAACACTGAAGCCTGAACCGGCCACAATGCCCCATGCAGAAGGGAGAGCGGAAACTAGAAACAAAAGAAGGGTGTGCTTGCATGTGTGTGGGCACGTGTGTAAATCACTAACAGCATTTTGCATTAACGCTTGCTTTCAGGCAATGTTCTTTTAAGTAAATTTTTCTCCTGCATTACCATTTCACTGTGAGGGCTAAAATGGAGGATTAACACTGCTATTGACTTCTACCGTGATGTACTTTTTTTTTTTTTTTTTACCGACATAGATAACAACCCACAAGGCATTTTCTGAAGTTGTCCTCTCACTCTCCTACTCTAGGAAAATTAGATTTTGTTAACTAATATCTTCCTACATGAATCTTAGTTCCACAACATGAAAAGTACTTGCCCTTCACCCGGACAATGTGCAGTGGCTGCAGGCATCCAATGCGGGAACCTGAAGGAATTGGAACGCCATAAACGCTCTCCTCAAAATAAGGCATGCCACTTCTGAAATGCAGCTGAAAACCACCACCTAATGACTTCCGTTTAAAAGCCAACCAGACACAACTTGACTGGCCAACCATGCTCAGCGTAGAAAAGCCTGTTTGCCTGTTCAGTGAGTCCCCACTTGCCAAAAGACCGCGAAACAGCACCAACCGTCACCCGCGACTCCAGTGAGCCCAATACAGCCACAGCAGTCTTGAAAACCCACAAAACACTACCACCAACGAGCCAAAAACACCATTCGCAATAAAATGAAAGAAATCAAATTGCCAACCCCAAGGCATTTTTTTTTAAATGCACAAACTAAAGACACAGGAAACCCCCACCCATCCCATGACTGGACTGAAAGCAAGTTATCATAACCACCAACCTCCGCAATTGAGCCTCACTCACCTCTTCATACCCCACCATTCCAAGGCCTACCAGTCCACTAATACCTTCAGCTCATCACGGACGAGAGCCTGCTGTAGCATGTTCACGTCAAAATGTGATTGCTTAACCCAACTACACTAGACTAAACCTCTAAAGCCCCTCAACATCATCTCATTTCCTCCCAACCATTCCTGCCTTCACTCAACCCTTTCACCTCCCCAACCCACTTAACTCCCCCTAATATTAACCTAACCCCCATGAAGATGTCCCGGGACAACTTAGTTTGTTGCCAAACTTCATTTGTGGTGGTCTGTATATGTTTCACAGAATGTATTTCCCCCTGCAGAAAAAAATTGCTTCTGTTTTGATTGTTGTATTTTGCACTTTTAGACAATAGCAAACTAAATCTAATAATTTTCTCAGTCAGATTTTAGTTAGGGCATATTTGTTTGGCTAGTGTGTTCTTGTAAGCTCTCTTTCCATTGTAAACCTTCACCTTAATGTTCTTGCTTGCAGCATTGCACCTTTTCTGCATATCTTAGCAAATATTTGCATTTATTACATTTGAAAAGCTTATAGATGGTTACTTCTTACAGATTATTAGACTTTTTATTAGAACTGCAACAGTAACTGAATCCTACAAGCTTGATCTGAAGAACAGCAATTATACAATAAAGCTGAAGAGGGTTACAGAACTGAAAGATATTATAGCCTCTCCTACAAGTTGATTTTTTTGTGTGTGTGTGTGTGTGTGTGTGTGTGTGTGTGTGTGTGTGTGTGTGTGTGTGTGCGCGTGCAGAAGTATAGCTGGCTCATCTAGTGCCCCATGTTGTTTCTTGATATGGTGGTCCTCACAACTTAAGGAGCAAAAGAAAAAACAAAGAAAGAAAGAAAAAGAAGTTGTCTATTTCGACCATTTGACATATGCTGACTGCGCCCCCTAACACCTTGCACCAACAGCGGCTCCCCTCTTCTTCCCACCTTGTGTACATGTGTGTGTGTGTGTGTGTGTGTGTGTGTGTGTGTGTGTGTGTGTGTGTGTGTGTTCGTGTGTGAATGCATTAGTTACTGTGATAATCTAGGACTGTATGACACAGAATTCACAGTGAAGTGTGTGAAGGGCTTGGGAAATCCACAACTCTGTTCTATCATTGATCAGTGTGGTGATTATTTGGGTGTGGGTGATATGGGTGTATAGCCTAGGGTAACAGTGCGCATTTTTAAATGTTCCTTATGCTAAACTTAAGGTGTACATGTAAATGTGTGTGTGTGTGTGTGTGTGTGTGTGTGTGTGTGTGTGTGTGTGTGTGTGTGTGTGTGTGTGTGTGTGTGTCAGTGTCTACAGTGCCACTGAATCATGACAGGCTCATACAGACATTTTTTTAATGACAGAGATATGGGAGCAGACTGTCAGGCCTTTCTCCTAACTGATCCTTGCTAGCAACCCCAGTGCATTCTCAAATCAAGGTCACAAGCATCACAGATGGATATGTTCCTCTGTTCCAATGGGCCAACAAACTTCACTTACTTATTATACACTGATTTACATATGTATATATATATATTTTATTTTTGTCTGGCAGTTAGCACAGAGGATTGGGCGGCCACGGTGGTGCAGCGGTTAGCATTGCCACCTCACAGCAAGAGGTTCTCCGGTTCGATTCTCGGCTGGGGTGCCTTCTGTGCAGAGTCTGCATGTCCTCCCTGTGGTCACGTGGGTTTCCTCCAGGTGCTCCGGTTTCCTCACACATCCCAAAGACATGCTGTAGGTGGATTGGACACTCTAAATTGGCCCTAGGTGTGAGTGTGTGCATGTGTGTGCCTTCTGTGGAAGGTTGGGCGCCGGGCTGGCAACTCGACACTGTAAAACTCCACTGCCAATCATGAGCGGATAGTTTTCTGCTGTGGCGACCCCAAACCGGGAAAAAGCCAGAAGAAGAAGTTAGCACAGAGGATTATAGCTTTTAGCTGTTAATGAGCAACTTCTGGTAGCCCAGCATTTGATTTCCCCTGTCTCTGTTTGACTACTGTATAACTCTGAGTAAGTTACTTAACCAAATAGTTCTCTTTGTCGGACTCTGTAAAAGATTCAGTGTAGATCAGTGTGTGACGACCGTGCCCTGGCCCAGCAATCAATGAGCCTCAATCCTCACCACTAACACCAGGGAGGTTGTCTCCTAGAAGAGAGGAAAGGATAACTAATACACACAGTAAAGTACAATTTCCCTTAAGTGCACACAGAGATCACAGTCAGTCTGGGGCTGGTTGCTCCCTTGCTCACCAGGTCCTCAATAAGACTCCCCACTGGCACAGCTATAGGGTCCAGGTCTCAGCCTAACTGGGCAAGCTAAAACCTCCAGTACCCTCTCTGTCCAACCAGTGCTTCGTGTCCCTGCCAAGTAGCTGACACAACACACACACATTTTGAGATAAGTATTTATACAACCTCACAGACACTTCTGGGAAAGGCTGACACAGATTCTCCAACTGTGCTCCTTTACCCAGACTATACGGTAGTAATTACTGCCACCACCCAGTTAATAATATCAGCTACTAAAGGCCCTTAAAAGGGTGTCCAGTTATTACTGTGCAATATTAATATCCAATGGTAGTATGACTAACAGTCAAGGCTTTATTTATTTATTCATCTATTTATTTATTTATTTCCAGTTTGATTACCGGGGAAGTCCACGGGGTCAACATGGCCCATTTTCAGTGGAGGCCCGGGGAGAAAAGCTGAATGCATTAAAAAGAACAATTTACATACAGGATTTAAAGAAATACAACCTAGGTCTGAGAATGCATTTGCAGTTTACAAATATTATAACAAGCGGTACCTTTAGTACCAGAAACAATTATGTAGAGCTCTATATTTACAATATTTATAAGTTTTGTTGAGCAAAAATAGCTGTAGGAGTAGGAGAGGTAAGGAGTGGAATAAGCAGCAGGAGAGTGCAGGGAGATTTGATAGAGATGAAAGTGCATGTCTGAGGGAGGTATACAGGGATTATGCGCCAGTAGTGGGAGACTCTTAAGGCTTGAATTGATCGATACTTAAGTGAGAAGGGGTTATGTGCTGAATGGGGGATACTCTTAAGGCTTAAGGTAATCAGAGCTTAAGTAGGGAGTAGACAGGGGCATTTTCATTTAGTAGACAGGTGTATGAAAAGCTGGGCTTTGAAATTTTCATAGTTTTGGGTGCTTCTTAGTGATTGAGGAAGAGAATTCCATTTTTTGCCTAGAGCATAGGAGAGGAGCAGTTGGCCAGCGGGATGTTTGGGTTTATGGATAGCTATTAAGTTCTGATGTTTAGATCTAAGGGTTCTGTTGGGTACATAGGGGGGAGGATAGTATTTAGAGCAGGGCATTTTGTAGGCTGAAATATGAGTGTATGAGCTGTAAAAAGTTGTACGTAATCTAGGTGGTTTGGAAGTTCTAGCCAGTTCAGGGTTTGTAGGGTGAGGCAGTGGAGAGTGGAATTTTTGGATTTGGAGGCAAATTTAGACATTTTATTGTAGCAGCCTTCTAGTTTGGAGGTAATGGAGGAGGACAGGTTCTTTAGGAGTGGAGCACCACATAGTAAGGAAGGAAGGAGAAAAGTAGAGGCTAGAGCTTGTCTAGTGGAGCTGGAGAAAACTATCACTAACACCAGGGAGGTTGTCTCCTAGAAGAGGAAAGGATAACTAATACACACAGTAAAGTACAATTTCCCTAAAGTGCACACAGAGATAACAGTCAGTCTGGGGCTGGTTGCTCCCTTGCTCACCAGGTCCGCAATAAGACTCCCCACTGGCACAGCTATAGGGTCCAGGTCTCAGCCTAACTGGGCAAGCTAAAACCTCCAGTACACTCTCTGTCCAACCAGTGCTTCATGTCCCTGCCAAGTAGCTGACACAACACACACACACTTCGAGATAAGTATTTATACAACTTCACAGACACCCCTGGGAAAGACTGACACAGATTCTCCAACTCTGCCCCTTTACCCAGACTATACCGTAGTAATTACTGCCACCACCCAGTTAATAATATCAGCTACTAAAAGACCCTTAAAAGGGTGTCCAATTATCACTGTGCAATATTAATACCCAATGGTAGTATGACTAACAGTCAAGGCTTACTTTAGAGTGGCCTATTAAAATAACCTCTATAAATATGCAATGTGCACTAGAGCTTATCTCTACATAAATCAGCCACAGGTAGAAGGTTTTAAAAATATTTAATAATAAATAATTAAAACACAAGACAAAACTACTACATCACAGAGATATCTAAGAGTTCAGAGATCACTCAGAAACTTAAAATAATACAGCAGGACAGGTCTGATTTCAAAGAAAAATACCTAATTAATCTTTACTAGCTTTAACTATTCCTACAAGAAATCACAGTGCTAAAACTTACATGTGAGCACAAGGCAGATTGCTGATAAGCAGGATGTCCAAAGTCAAAATGCCTTTAGTCTCTTGTGAGAAATAGTATTTAAAACATTACTAACAAACATGTCTCTAAGGCCCTCCTAAATTACATCATTTTTGACACTTAGGTTTTCCCAGTATTCATATTGCATCATCTTAACACCTGGTCTGAGTTCTCAGGCCACAAACTGCATTATTTAGCCATCTAACACCTGCTCAGAACTTACAACAATACAAGGCATTTCACATGTATATTCTAACAGAAACTAGAGCAATAAAGCACCTTCCACATCTAAATTCTGGTCATAAACTTTAGCCTTAAAACAATGGGCATGAAACCTTCATCCAAACACACTGGAACAGACTTACAAAACATTAAAGAGATTCATAAGATCCTTTCAACTTAAAAAGACACATTTGAAATACTTGGCTTGGTTTTCCTTACGGCAGATGGCAATGTTGCAACAATCTTGAAGTTCACATTTTACAGTGTTTTTTTACATTTAAAAAACAAGCCTGTATTTTACATTTATTTACAAATGCCAGAATTATATATCAAAGTCTGTTTGACTAGGCTGGCAGCCTTCGCCCATCTCTCTCCAATCGTCACACAGTAGTCTACTTTGGTCGACAAATATACACAAGTAAATAAATCAGTAAATAAATAAATGTGTTTGTTGTTGACAAATATTTACTTGGACAACAATGCAGATCTAGGAGCTGTAGATCCAGCCACTGCTGGTGTTGTGGAACAAGAGACCGTACTGCTGGTGGCTGCTACAATTACTATCAAGTGTTAGTATTTACTCTAAGACTGGCACTTTGCTAAACCCACAGTTCCTGCACTTTTTATAAATTGTTTTCAGTTATAAATTGGTTGCCACACATGCTGAAAAACATCTAACTAAAACTTCATTTGCATCAACTAGGATGCAGACAGCAAAATTACTTCCATAACTCTCACTACTCACTTAAAATGAATTGGGGATCAAGTGACAAGAAAAAGTGTACTTATTGATCAATGGTATGACATAGAAAAAAATCCTTTCGTGGGCAGCCACGGTGGTGCAGCGGTTAGCGTTGCCGCCTCACAGTAAGAGGTTCTCTGGTTCAATCCTTGGCTGGGGCGCCTTCTGTGCGGATTCTGCATGTCCTCCCTGCGGTCACGTGGGTTTCCTCCGGGTGCTCCGGTTTCTTCCCAAAGACATACTGTAGGTGGATTGGACACTCTAAATTGACCCTAGGGGTGTGTGTGCATGTGTGTGTCTTCAGTGGAAGGGTGGGTGCTGGGCTTGCAACTCAAAAACCTACTGCCAATCATGAGCGGAGAGGTGATCTGCTGTGGCGACCCCTAATCGGGAAAAGCCAAAAGAAGAAGAAGGTATATATACTACAGCCAGGCATACTCTTTGCACCCTGCCAAGCATTTTTCAGTTTTTCTACACTCTGCTTCTATGAAAAGTTGTGCCTCATACCAGTTCTGCCTAGTCTAATGCCTGAAGCACATAGATGCTCATAATATGTTAACAGGTAAGTTTATTCATTATACAGATTATAACCAGACAGAGATACAAAGCAGACTGCTGACAGATATGAGTAGTATATTTATTGAAGGTAGAGGGGCAACATTAGAAGAAACGTATTCTTTTTATGCGAGGTGGGTTGGCTAATATGCTCCTTTTCCTGATGTATGAAGCTAATAGGAGCTGTCCTCAGCGGAAAAGACCAGACTATACAAATACAAACAAAAGGCTTACCAGTTAAATGTATGGCGCTGGCCACGAGGGCGAGGAGGAGAATGCAAATGCTTCCGTCATTGATGGGCGTTTTCCACATCCCAACCATTGTCATCCCCAGAGTATTAGCAGCTGGCACGGCACCGCTAAGAGCTGCTGCTGGAAGTGGAATGGCTCTGTGCCAGTCTCACGCGAATGCTATTGCTCCGCTCATTCAGCTGTTGCATGCGGTGGGCCTTCTGCAGTGGTGCTCGTGGTTGGCGTCAGTGGGTGCTGAGCGCTAGTGCACTGAGCCCTGTTGTGAACTTGTACAGTTAACGACGTGCAGAAACCGTTTGGCTAAGGTGAACGCCTGTTCCAGCTGTGTGGTTTTGTAACGCAGGAAAGAAAATGCATCTGGCGACTGTCCTGTTACTGTACTACACTTGGACGCTGTAACATGAGACCATAAATAGTACTTGACTGAAAAACGTCTTCTGATTAATAATCAACCAGACTGAGTGCAAGTCCATTGTCAGACATTTATTTTTGTACGAGTTAAACAGTTTTGAGTCCATATGTGATATATTAAGGAAACAGTCCAATGTTGTTTAGGCAGGCCAGTTTTATTCTACAAGCCTCATGCTTCGTAATTCGAAAGTTGGCATAGGTTTCTGCTGATGCAAAAGTAAAGGGATACCTTGTTGATATAAACTACAAGCAATCAGATCAAGTAAATAAATGCATTTAAATGACATTACTTGGTTGGTTATAGTTGTGCATATAATCTCAGCAGGGTACAGTGATATCTAGCAAAATGCAATAAATACGTGCTTATATTTGAGACCTCGTATGACAGATGACAAAGAAACATTGTAATCATTATAGTTGTATATACTCTGTCAAATATGTAATGCAGACCGTTGAGACGGTAAAACTAAATGAGCAATATTATTGGTAACTCTTTGGTTTTGTGATTTAATAGTAGTCTACCCTGGTAGCACATGCACAAATAACAACGACACGAGAAATTTCACAAACGAAATAAATCACCACCGAGGCACCCCTACAAACCGCACTGGTACTGATTTGCACTGCCACGCAGGAATCGAGGGTTTTAACCTCTCCGATTTGTATTCTCTGCAGTGGTTCCGTTAGGAGTTGTAAATCGAGAAAAAGTAAAGCAACTAGCCACCATGGGCTGTTGCAAAAAACATCGGAGAAATTATGGCATGAATTTAAAGTAGAAAAGACCAAATTTCTGTGCACGTCAAATTCTCTGGAACATGATACAATCGTGCTTGATTTTTGTGCTCTGTATTTATCTCAGTTAATTACACTGTTAAATCTTGAAGTCCAGCTTTGCACAACCTTGTCTTTTAGTAGATATTTTATGATGTAGTTTTTCTACTCGTGACTCCACTGAAAAAAATGGACTCTGCACTTCGCAATTCCTCTCAACAAATGGAAATAAACATGTCAGGAACGTGTCGCTTGATAGAGACATATCAATTACTTGTAAGAAATAATGATAAACTCGAGTTAATATTCAGCAGTAGAAAAGTACTGAATTCAGGCTAATAGATTCAAAAACTTTTAACAAATCACAGCTTTACAAGTTGCTCAATAACTACAGAAGAAATGCACATATGATAATAATGTAAGCATTAAATAAGCTACAAATTACTACAGCACTCAACTTTCCTCACTGTCTAGAGGAAAACAGTTTCTAGTACTTAACAAATAAGCACCTATCCAGGCATGTCTAAGGGTCAGCCCCCGGTGTTTTCTCCTGTCTACCTGATGAATCTGGGCATCTTGGGGCAATGCAGTAATTGCCTCATGTACACAGACAACCCTCTACCACCCAACACTACAACCTGTGAGAGATGCACTTATATAGCCAAACTGGAAGCAAAGCTCTCTTCACCCAAGACTGGACTAGACAGTCAAGAGGAGAAGGTAAACACTTGCACCACACCACACTCAGCACATAGTCCCTCAAAACCTACACCACCAAAACACACACATAGAAACATAAAACACACACCTACATTCGCGGAGGCTCTCAGTAAAAACCTGCCCAAGTAACAGGGACCTCCAAAGCAGAAACACAAGCATCCTCCACCCCCCAACACAACCCAAATGACACATAGCCCACAAACTCAGTGTGCCACTCAACCACAGCCCATAAGGCATAACAACGTACCCAACACTCTAGTCATAGGTGACTCTATAGTCAGGCACACTGATGTTCCACTCACCAGGCTAAACAAGGAGAAAGTTACTGTCAGCTGCCTGTCGGGTGCCAGGATCCGCCACATAACGCATGCACTCAGGTCACTCCACAACAAGTACAAATATGACTCTGTCATTGTCCATGTTGGAGTGAATGACCTGAGACGTACCTCCTTGGACTACATGAAAAGGGACATGGAGGAGCTGTCCGATCTTGTAGCCCAGGCAGGTATGACCCTAGCCCTGAGTCCTGCCATCACTCAGAATGATACCATAGTACAAGGACAAAATGATTGACTTCAACAATTGGCTAAGCTTCTGGTGTCATTCTAAGGGGATCCAGTATCTGTCTACCTGGGATGACATGATCGACAAGCCACAATGCTTTGCCAGAGATGGCCTGCACCTGTCGCCCCTGGGATTCCGGATACTGGCTAAGGCTCTAGCCACCCCTATAGTGCCTTTTTTAGGCAAGGTTCAAATGACAAATTCACCACCCTAACAGGTACAGGCAAGAAGAATCTGAGCGTATTGCTACTCAATGCTAGAAGTCTAAACCTCAAAATGCACTCTCTCGAGGCACTCCTTAAAATGGAGAACTTCGACATCTGTGCAGTGACAGAGACCTGGTTCAAGGCTCCAGAGAGTACCCCTGCATTACCAGGCTATAATTCATACCACACCATTCGGCCACCTAACCTGGACCAAACACTAAAGGCAGAGGCGTGTCCATATTCATTAAGGATATCCACACCTCCAGGCTAGTTGATCAGCATAATGCATCCGAGATTATCCAAGTGCAACTAACCCTGGGCAAGACCGTAATCCAAATTGTAGCTTGCTACAGATCCCCCACCATGCCCCAGGATTCCCACTCCTCATTTCTTAATACACTGGAAAATATTAGGGTACAACCTAACACCCTAATAATGGGCGATTTCAACTACCCTACCATTAACTGGGAAAACTACTCATGTACCAACTCTTGTGCTCAACGTTTTCTGGAATTCATAAATTCCAATGCCATGGATCAACTTATCCACACCCCCACCAGGGGCAGCAATATTCTAGACCTGGTTATTACCAACATGTGCAACCGGTGCTCCACACCAGAGGTCAATTCCTCGTTGGTCAGATCTGACCATAAGTTAATCACCCTAGACATCCACATTCCCCCCCTCCCACCCCCCCATTAGGGAAACCACAGTAAAAAATTTCTCCAAAGCCAACTTCACACTTCTTAAGACAGAAGTGGCAAACTTCATGACACCCATGCTGACGGACAATAGAGGTATGACTGCTGAATCCTACACAAATGCACTTTATAAGCACTTACATGAGTGCATGGATTGTGCAATCCCTAACAGAACCAAGATGTTATCCTCCAAAAAAAGGAAGCCAATCTGGTGGTCCCCTGCCATAAACAAACTCTACAACAGAAGAAAGAAACTGTTGCAAAAAAGAGTAAAATCCCATGATTGGAGAAACTCCATGGTCAGCTTCAATAAGAAGCTGAGATCCCTCATAAAATCCTCCAAAGCTAGTTATGAAAACAAAATCGCCACTGACTCTAAAGACAACCACAAAGCATTCTATAGCTATGTCAAGAATCTCAATGGCAACACTCAGATCTGCTCTGAGTTACAGCACAATGGCACTAAATATACAGAACCAACAGATATTGCCAACATCCTGGCAGATAGGTTCAGTGCTAACTTTACCCCTCTGTCATCCCCTAAAGGGCCCATCTCTATATCAGAAGAATGCAAAGTTCCTGTAATCACGGCTGCACAGGTAAAAAACACACTATCCAAAGCCAAGAACACAGCATCCATGGGACCTAACGACATCCCAGGCTGTGTTCTACATGAACTACAAAACGAACTGGCACCCCACCTAAGTACCATGTTCAATCATAGCCTCACCTCAGGCTATGTGCCCACTGAATGGCGCACAGCGACAGTTATCCCACTCCACAAAGGGGGAGCCACCACAGACCCCGGAAACTACCTCCCCATTAGCCTAACGAGCCTGGTCTGCAAGGCTATGGAGTGTATCATCATGGAACTTATAAACAATGACACTGGTAATCTCCAAACTCAGGACCCCATCCAGTTCGGGTTTGTAAAAGGCAGATCATGTCTCCTAAACCTGATAGACTTCTTTGAAGCAGTCACCAAAGCCGTAGATGAGGGTAAGGTGGTTCACACAGCCTATCTAGATCTCGCCAAGGCTTTTGACACCATCCCCCACTCTGGAATTATAGATAAACTCACTAAACTAGGTATAAATCCCTATGTCACAAGATGGGTTGCCAACTGGCTCACTGACAGAACCCACACTGTGAAAGTAGCAGACTCCAAATCCAGCTTCAGACCAGTGACAAGTGGAGTACCACAGGGTTCAGTCCTGGGTCCTCTCCTGTTTGGTATCTACTTCTCTGAAGTACAGGTCAACACAGAAGGTCTTTGGCTAACGAAGTTCGCAGATGACTGCAAACTAGGAGCCATAATCAAAACTCCAAAAGATGTGGACATCCTACAAAAAGGCCTTGCTGAGACAAATGCCTGGTGTCAAAGCCATGGCCTCAAGCTCAATGCCAAAAAGTGCATTGTCATTCCTTTTGGTAAAAACTCAGCCCCCATGAACTACCACATAGGTGGTAGTCTACTTAACACCGAAAGTGTGATAAGAGACCTTGGGACACAGGTGGACAGTAGTCTCTCCTTTGATAATCACATCGCCACAGTAGTCAGGAAATCCTTCTATGTGGCACACCTCATCACAAAAGGTTTCTCATCCAGGAAAAAAGAGGTCATTGTTCCCCTCTACTCGTCACTCATTAGACCCATTATAGAGTACAATGCCCCTTTTGGTATGTACCTTCCAAGACATCTACAACAACTGGAAAGGCCACAGAAATACTTCACAAAGAGGAATACCGGCCTGAAAGAGATGCCCTATGCAGACCGTCTCAAAAAACTGCAGCTTTACTCCGTTGCATATTGCCTACTCAGAGGCGATCTCTGCCTAACACACAAAGCTATGTCAAACCCAGAGCTTTTAGACATGCTCCACTTAAAGAAATCCCAATCCCTACGAGCTACACGCTCTAGGGACCTAAACCTCATCACCACAATAAACAGAACATGCTGGAGGGATAGATTTCTGTCCCAGAGACTTCCCATACTCTGGAACAAACTACCTATCTATATCAAACAAAGCTCCTCATTAGCACCGTTCAAGAAAAATCTTGATGATTGGATGGGAGATAGGAAATTCAAAAACAACAGTTGTCACAGAAACACAGAACTTTAATGAAGCTTTCGGGCTCTCAACCCTTCATCAGCATTACACAATGTTACAATTTACATCATTTAAATAGAGGAACAGTTAAAATCACATGATCAACCAGCCAATGAATTTTAAAAAAGTTTTTTAAAAGGGAAATGTTTAAAACATGAAAATATATGCAAGTAGCGTGTTGTGCATAATATATTACTTAAATAATATTTTATAAGTTATTTAATTGGCGTTTAACTAGTATTGGTTTTATACTAGTAGTGTTATTTAATCCTGGTGGAGTTTCAGCCTGTAGTCTTATTATCCACTCTAGTTCTCTTGTTTCTACAAGGTTATTTATATCACCCCCCCTCATACCCACTTGTATTGCATCTATACATCTGAATCTAAAAGTATGTGTATTGAACTCATATATATGCTTATATAGGGCATTGGTCTGTATTTGTCTGTTTATTTCAGACCTATGTTCAATTATACGGTCTTTCAACCTCCATTATAGTCTTTCCTACATAAAATGCTTGACAATTTACACAAGTGGCAAGGTAGATAATTTTTGTGGTGTTACAATTTGCATTGACATGAAAATAAAATTTCTTATGTGTTGTGGGGTGTATAAAATTATTGTCCCCTTCAAAAATGTCAGCACAGCAGGTGCAGTTATAACATTTATAGGTCCCTTTATTACTGAAGCCAACATTGTGCCTTATGTCAAAATCCTTATAACACAACATGTTTTTCATAGATTGGTTATTTCTGTAAGCAAAACTAGGTCTGGATCCTACTATAACGCTTAACTCTGGCATAGCCATAAGTATAGGCCAATTTTTATGTATTATGTTACTAATTTGATTAGAATAACCTGAGAAGGTTGTTGTATATCTTAATATTGTTTCCTTATTTTTAATAGGCATTAAATTACCAAGATTTGCATCTATATTCTACTCTAAAAATATTGGTTTGTAGCTTGTTTTCCTACCCTCAGCTATCATATCAATATTTTTTTGTATAATATATATTAGATTAACAACAGAAGAGCAGGTATATTTGAATGAGACATCTATAATGAAAGCTGAATTTTTAAGAAGTGGATATTCCGAAATTATTATACAAAAAAATATTGATATGATAGCTGAGGGTAGGAAAACAAGCTACAAACCAATATTTTTAGAGGAGAATATAGATGCAAATCTTGGTAATTTAATGCCTATTAAAAAGAAGGAAACAATATTAAGATATACAACAACCTTCTCAGGTTATTCTAATCAAATTAGTAACATAATACATAAAAATTGGCCTATACTTATGGCTATGCCAGAGTTAAGCGTTATAGTAGGATCCAGACCTAGTTTTGCTTACAGAAATAACCAATCTATGAAAACATGTTGTGTTATAAGGATTTTGACATAAGGCACAATGTTGGCTTCAGTAATAAAGGGACCTATAAATGTTATAACTGCACCTGCTGTGCTGACATTTTGAAGGGACAATAATTTTATACACCCCACAACACATAAGAAATTTTATTTTCATGTCAATGCAAATTGTAACACCACAAAATTATCTACCTTGCCACTTGTGTAAATTGTCAAGCATTTTATGTAGGAAAGACTATAATGGAGGTTGAAAGACCGATAATTGAACATAGGTCTGAAATAAACAGACAAATACAGACCAATGCCCTATATAAGCATATATATGAGTTCAATACACATACTTTTAGATTCAGATGTATAGATGCAATACAAGTGGGTATGAGGGGGTGATATAAATAACCTTGTAGAAACAAGAGAACTAGAGGATAATAAGACTACAGGCTGAAACTCTACCAGGATTAAATAACACTACTAGTATAAAACCAATACTAGTTAAACGCCAATTAAATAACTTATAAAATATTATTTAAGTAATATATTATGCACAACACGCTACTTGCATATATTTTCATGTTTTAAACATTTCCCTTTTAAAAAACTTTTTTAAAATTCATTGGCTGGTTGATCATGTGATTTTAACTGTTCCTCTATTTAAATGATGTAAATTGTAACATTGTGTAATGCTGATGAAGGGTTGAGAGCCCGAAAGCTTCATTAAAGTTCTGTGTTTCTGTGACAACTGTTGTTTTTAGAGATAGGAAATTCACCCTGGGGATCACTTCTGTGGCTCTGCTCGACAGTGGCACAGGAAAATAATTTTCTTGGGTGGCTAAAGCCAGGGTACCTTTGGCTAGGCTTATATAGGCCCTAAGACTAATCGCCTAGTAACTACCTATGAACCTATAATACCACCAGAGAGAAGCATATAAGTGCAGTACTCCGTTTCTGATTATTACAAGTTCCCGAGAAGTTTATTTAGTTGAATTACCATTTCTCTCAACTTGAACATCATTTTGAAGGAGATTCCTCATTTGTAGTATTAGAAATTCCATGTGCCACACTGAAAGATTCGGTTACACATTCAATGGTAAGATTTGATTTTTTTAACAAATATTCACACTATTTCATCAATATAACTTTTTTAAAAATTAAAAATGTAACACATTTTAGCTATGTTGTGTGCTGCCTAGTTGAAGTTGTTAGTCCCACGTTTTCCCCATTTGATCCACAGTCTGAGCAACATAACTCATTTTGGAGATACAAGGTTGACTACTATGCCAATCATACTTACAATCTTTAAGAGCATATACTGTCAACAAAATGCTGATGCTTAGAAGACTGGTTTGTAAATGAAACAGCTGCTTTTCATTTAGGCAGCTGTTTTACCTTTCTTATGTATTAATTTGAAACAATTTTTTGTGTGTTTTAAGGAAAATATCTCAACTGTCCAGAATTTCACAGACTGTCCAGATTTTTGGTCTGTTCCTCAAAAAAATGTGGTTTTCCCTGGCAAATTATTGCGGATTGAAAATCACAAAATGATAGACATTTGAGTTTTAGACTACATAACTTTTCAGAAAATGTATACATACATACAAATATTTCAAGCACAGGCATTAATGCCCTTCTAGCTTGCCAATATACCAAAAACACTTGACAGAAAACACCAGGAAGGACCCTGTTGACCAGAGACGGTAGAGTCAAATATACAGACCAGATACACGAATTTGACGTAGGTTTCGTCTTTATTATACAGACGTCTTCAGAATATGAACACATTTAACCACTCCATTGATGTTATATACACTCATACACTACAACAAATACATCCCACCCCTTCAATTACCCTATCAGACAAAGCTCAATCTAACAAGCATATCCTAAATCTAACTTCATTAACCCTTCAAAGTAAAAAACTATACTTTCAATCCATCTCCACAATATTGTTACATATCAAAATGTGTTAAATACACAAAATGTAAATGTAAAATAAACATTTTCATATACAACCAACTAAACACTGTTTATGACACCCAATGTTCTTAAATTGCATAACAAAATAATATCATAATGTCTAAAAAACAACAATAATAGTTAATCATATAAAAAATATAAAATTAACTTTCACGAATTTTGTTAAGAAATTTTAAAATTCTTTCTGGAAAACACCATTCCATAACAATAAGAAATAAAAAACTTTCTTAAAATCTTTTTATAAATAACATTTTCAACCCAAGATGTGTTTTAATTTTAATAGGGGCAATATGCTTATGCTATCATTAATTCCTGGAAATACTGTAGCATTTAATGCCAATTGCCATCTCATTTCACAAATATCAAGATGCACATCCAATACTGCACCCTGACCATCCTTTTTTATTTGCTGTATTACACAAAATCTAAATATGTGCTCTGGATGTTGCTCTATGTGCCTAACTAGGGCATTAGTATTTTTCATGTGCCTAATATCCAGGATGTGTTCGCTAACTCTATCCCTGAACATCCTACAGGTTTTCCCTATATAAAAAGCTGGACAACCTTCACATTTAGCCATATAAACAACATTTTTAACATGACTAAATGGCCATGTATACCAATAACCTCTCCCACAATAATAATTTTATCACCTGTAACAAGAATATATTTACAAACACTCCATCTACCACCCTTTAAAATGCTTACCAGAAAAATGAATATCAAGATGTTTTTTGACAATTATTGTCAGCAAGAAAATACTGGCCTAAGAAAGCCAAGTAAGTTTATTCCGCCATCAAATGTAACTGTGAGTTTATATGAAAAAGTTTGTTAGATGGAAATCAGAGAACACATGAGGGCAAGTAGAACCTTTGGTAATAGAAGGGCCTTTGATCACATTAATAATCTGAACAGAGAAAAGGAAATACTATTAAGGGATATGGTTAATGACAAAACTGTCAGATTTATGAAGCTGGACAAAGGGAATGGCATGGTTATAATGGATAAAAATGATTATATAGATTACATGTTAGCCATGTTAGCTACTGACACCTGTGAGGAAAGTAGTATTAACCAGGTACATATTGCATACCAAAAAGTAGATATATTAATTGATGATTTATTAATGCAGGGACAGATTGATGAAACCGAGCATTATTTCCTGGCAAATAAATTTCCTAAGGTCAGTAGCATAGTTATGGAATGGTGTTTTCCGGAAAGAATTTTAAAAATTTCTTAACAAAATTCGTGAAAGTTAATTTTATATTTTTTATATGATTAACTATTATTGTTGTTTTTTAGACATTATGATATTATTTTGTTATGCAATTTAAGAACATTGGGTGTCATAAACAGTGTTTAGTTGGTTGTATATGAAAATGTTTATTTTACATTTACATTTTGTGTATTTAACACATTTTGATATGTAACACAATATTGTGAAGATGGATTGAAAGTATATTTTTTTACTTCGAAGGGTTAATGAAGTTAGATTTAGGATATGCTTGTTAGATTGAGCTTTGTCTGATAGGGTAATTGAAGGGGTGGGATGTATTTGTTGTAGTGTATGAGTGTATATAACATCAATGGAGTGGTTAAATGTGTTCATATTCTGAAGAAGTCTGTATAATAAAGATGAAACCTAAGTCAAATTCGTGTATCTGGTCTGTATATTTGACTCTACCGTCTCTGGTCAACAGGGTCCTTCCTGGTGTTTTCTGTCAACTTGTTAATATACCAAAACACTTGTTTCCCCAAGTGTCCAGGCTGTTCTTAAAAATATCTAAACTAGTACTTGCTTTAATGTAATTTGGTAGTTTGTTCCATGCATCAGCTTCTCTGTCAGAGAACCAATTAGCATGTTAATACCACACAATTTATTCTGTCAGTGTTCTATGTTTATAAGAACATTATTTAAAACCATTCCCTAATTTTAGGTCTTTGCACCCCCTAATTATTTTTGGCTTTGTATAGGTTTCTTGTGCTTATGGATAGAAAGGTATGTTCAGGGAAGATGGTTTCATTCAGGGGTTGGTAATTTTGTTCATGTAAACTGAATCCTTTGGTAATCTTTCTTTCAATAGATAGATAGATAGATAGATAGATAGATAGATAGATAGATAGATAGCAGGGGTGTAGAGAAGCAGTGCCCTTTTGGAACATGGAAACTCTATAGTGCGAGTCCCAAAACTCCAAAACATTTTTTTTCAGAAGAGGAAGCATTCTTGCACTTATTGAGATGAGAATTTGTACTTCCTCCACTCAGTCCATCAAAGGGAATTTTCTGAGAAGAAACAATTTCATCCTAAGTATTTACTTCTACTGTAATCATACTTCAGTTCTTTCACATCCAGCAATCAGACTTATTGTCCTGAAATGCACACTGAGAACATCAAAGGATGAAGCTTGGCCCTCAAAAAGATTATTTTCATGTAACAACAATGTTTTAATTTGCTTTTTTTTTAGAATTACATTTACATTTTGTGTTTTGGAACATCCAGTACATTTGGTATTGAGCCTTGCATTTCCAGTAAGTGACACCCGAATTATCTTTCTCATTAGGTGTGAGTTTGATAAGTTTGTATGTTCCAAGCTTTTCGGTATTTTACAGCTGTTTAGGAAATATTGATTAACATGGCTTGAGTTGAGTTGACTAAAAAGCTGAAAGCTTCAGGATTAGCCATGTCAGTGCTGTAACAAGCAATTTTTATTAATAATTTTTATTAATCATCTCAGAGTAGCTATACAATATAATATAAACATATACTTCCTCATGACAAGTGGCAGTGGTTTAGAAAAGGGTTGAGTAGGTGATAGGCTTTGCTGCTTTAAGCCATCTACATATTTATCTAAAAAGACTTTGACATTTAATAATCCTACCAACATATCATGCAGAATCATTTACATACTCACTCTCTCCCCAAACCATTAATACCACAGTAAAACATTACAAAAGGCTAAATAGATTTCATTAAAACAAAGAAAAGACCTTCATTTGGGCTCATAACTGTTTACATTGCTAAATAACAATGTTTTCCTTAACAGCTGAACTAACAAAATGACAACCTTTATACACCCTCAAAAATAAAAGCCTCTCAGCTCTCCTACAGGACCCTATAGTCAAACTCCGCAGCACAGATCACTACTTCTTCATACTAGACACTCAAACTTTGGAGATCTATCACCTCCCACCTTAAAGAAACTTCATCCTACCCAATATTCAAGACTCAGCTAAATGCCCATTTCCAGAAACACACTAAATGCCAGTGCCACTCATCTAGCTATATAACCTGATTTCTTCTTGTCTCATTCTCAGTGTAACCAAACTATATACAAAACTCTAATACATGCTTCACTTCACTGTTACCTGTCTGTTGTACATACCTGTTGCGACGATAGGAGGTATGGGCAGCTATGCCAGGAGAAATAGAACAGCAGATGTGTAACATATGCCAGCACAGTTAGCTGGAATTTTGTAAAGAATTATATGCCATTTGTATATCAAACTGATTTGTACAGAGCTTGTGTTGAAAAATATATTTGCAAAGCTACTTGTATTAAAAAAAATATATCAGTAGTGTGCCCTGCTGGGCAGCAACAAAATGTACATCCATTATTGTAACCGTTTAAATGTATATATTGTAACAGAGGATACTGGAAGAAAAGAGGTTAATCTCAATCCACCTGATTTTGAGAAATAGTAAGAAAATTAAATTACTGAGCCAAGGCCATAAAGATGTTATCTCACAGTTTTGAATGCGACTAGTGATAAAAAGTCTGTACTAGGAAGCTTCCTACATTGTCATTGGGGCGAACTAATTGCAACTATGAAAGGGTGAAGATTTGAAATTGTTTTATGACTTCTATGAGCTGCAGCAGAGTGTGTGTGTGTGTGTGTGTGTGTGTGTGTGTGTGTGTGTGTGTGTGTGTGTGTGTGTGTGTGTGTGTGTGTGTGTGTTGTTGACATATATGTGATAAATCCTGACAGCTTCTAGCAATGAGAGGTTGCATAGGAATCAGAAGACAGATGACCAGATGTATGTGATGTCATTCTGTACAGAAATAATGTTTTAATATTAGAGGAGACTGAAGTTTTAGGAGCAGTCTGTTTCCTGGAACCTACATAGACAGATCCTTCACTATTTCATATTGCCTTGCTCTAGTAAGTCACCAGGGATAGTAATTCTCTAAATCAGTTGTGAAAATATAGTGAGAATAGTTAAGTATTGTTTTTCTGTAACTGTGAGAATCTTTCCAGCTGTGTTATTTTTAATATTTCCTGTGGCTGAAACTGTGGTGTTTACTATACATAGATATTTCATATTTTCATGTTCTTTTATTATTCATTAATAAATATATTTGAACTTTTTGCTGTGGCTGGTCTTTTAGAAAATATTTTAACCTTTGAGAGTACTTATATCTATTGGTAGCACTGTGGCCACTCCTGAAAGCCTAGCTATTTGGTCAACATTACCATTTGCATTAATATTAACTTCATTCAGCATAACTGGATACTCTTTAAAGAGCCTTATAGCAAGTTTCTGGTGGCAATGGCTCTATCTTATAGTCTAGGCAAAGTTGGTAGACTGGATAATCTATGTCAGTCTTTCCCATGTGTGTGTGTGTGTGTGTGTGAGCTACTCGGAGTAGGGAACACAAAGCACTGGTTTCATTAACCCTACAGCTGTGCCAATGGAGAGCCTTACTGGGGACCTGGGGAGAGACAAACCCAGACCCATGGCTGAGTATGTTCCCTGTGTGCTCACAAGGGAAATGGTGCTTGATGCAGAAATGTCTGCACCTGGAAATACTGAGTGTATCCATTTATATTCCAAGTGAATGTCTCCCTCCAGTGTCAGTGGTGAGGATTCAGGCTCCTTGATTACTGGCTCAGAGAGGGAATGTCAAACCTGTACATAATTACTTGAACAAGGTATGCATTTCCTTTCTTATTACCCCTTGAGTATAATCGTAGTTACCTCAGCATTTGACTCTATTGTACTTTTAGATTCATAAATTCATAGATTAGTACTAGGCTAACTGCCCTTTTTGGGCCATTTGAAGCCTAGCCAGTTACCCCATGTGAGAATCAAACCCTGCACCTTGTGTCTTTAAGGTAAACACCTTAACCATTATGTCATCCTCCCACCTTAATTATATATAATTATTGTGTATAATCCATGCAATCTATTACAACTTAAATGTTATTCTATTTCCTTTGTATTGTTCTACTCTTTATTCTTTTCCAGGCTAAGACTGATATTAGCCATTTGTGATCAGTGTTCTGCCCTGGCTAACAAATTCAAATAAATAAATAGATGCAAACACTGACAGCTTGCATTTACTTAGTTCCCTTCTGGAACCACTCTCTTGTGGTGAAATAGATGACAACATCCTCCATTCTGGAAGTACAATCACAGTTTCAGAAGATAGGCACTATGGTGCTGCAAGTGGTTAACCAAGCACCACAACTAGCTAATACATTTAGTAATTATGTACCTGTCTGGAAAATGCAACTTGCCAATTCTATTTTTTTAATTAAATTTCTATTTTGCCACTTACATCTGTTATATTTCATCACCTAACAGTCCTCCTTCTCTTCTTATTTCCCATGTTGGTATTATTTCCCCACTTGTATGAGAACTGCAAAGACAAAAATATCTAGTTACTATTTCTGTTGGTTTACTACCATTGATGTGTGTGTTTGTGTGTGTGTGCATGTATGTGTATGTGTGTATTGTAGCACAATTCCTGTAGATTGTATAGTTTGCCTTTAAAATTACATGTTGATGATAAGTGTACTGCATCATCAGACATGGAAATACTCTCACAGCATTTAGATGGCTACCAAGCTTTTAATTGACAGGTGTGGTTATAAAGGAGGTTGCCTGAAATCAGCAAACCAGAAAATTACTTCCTCACTGAAGGATCATCTGAGGGAAGAACCTGGAAATGCTGAATGGAGAGCCTGTTCAAGACTAATCTATGGAATGTACCTTATGTGGAGCAAAAAAAAAAATAATAATAATGGGCCAGAGTTTGTATAACTCTTGAAATAAAAACAACACCGTTTTATAACTGGACTTTAATGGATACAACTGACAAGCACTCCTGCATGGTTCAATGAATACTTTAAACTCTGTCTTGATTCTGACAGCAACAATAAAACCACAATATTATATATTTTAGCAGTAGACAGTTTTAAAAGAGCTTTGCCTAGTAATGTAAGAAAATGGATGCTGCAACGTGATCACAATAACTCTGACAAGCTAATAACTAGTAGAATAAGGGATATTTAATGATAATGTTTAAAACTGATTTATACATGACTGCTACATTGCAGTAGAGGAATGAAATGTCGTACATGAAATAAAAAGCAGCAATTAATGTGTGACTTTTCTACACATGTAAAGGGAGGGGCCACATTGTTAAGTTCTGTGCTGCAAAACAAGAAGGTGCTACTGGCAGAAATGTGAAAAAAGAAATGCTTGCTTTTAGATGACGTAGTACCTGTGGGGTGTAATAATACTACTACTAGAATAACTGCACTGTGTCACTGTTTTACAATCAGACTAGTAAAATAGTCTGTATTTTCAGAAGGAATGAAGGTTTGCGCTCCACTAGCTTCTGAGGGTATGATTTTCCTTGTTATGCACTCCCTGGTGTATAAATATAAGAGTAATAACAACTATAAAACAAAGATAATATGCATTCATAATGACAGACAAGAATACCTTCTTCCACATGTCAAAATTCAAGAAACTCCTGGGAAACTGTTAAGTCCTGCATCTGTAATCCTTCATTTAACTCATAATGTAATGTTAAATAAAACTCCTGGGGAAACTGTTAAGTCCTGCATCTGTAATCCTTCATTTAACTCATAATGTAATGTTAAATAATTTTCCATTTTTTAAGCCCTACAGAAAACTTGGGAAGGGTGAGAGTCCATAAACACAATGGGGGAATTCAGTAAAGCCTACATGGAGTGATTTTCCATGTAGGCAGAGTGGCACAGATCTAACACAGAAGCCAGCAGCCGTGCAATCCAGTAAACAGAGCAGAGGGTTATGCATGAGCATGCAGACATGGAAGTGTCCGTGGCATGCAAATCACCTCATAAGCAAGAGAAATTCATGCAAATTAGGGTGTTTTGTGATCCAGGAAGCAGATAGGCATCTGTGCAGAACCAATGTTGGTGTCAGAAGTGTATATGGAAAATAACCATCTACAAAAATGTAAAAATTGAACATGGGCTGTAAAAGCACACTTAGAAAGTCAGAAATGTCATGGTAGGCACTTATATGTGCAAAACTATGTCATGTGAGTCCAAAAACTAATGCAAAATAATATAAAACAATAATTTATTTTAATACCCATATTATGTTTGCATGGCACACAGCAATGCTCAAACATGCCGTTATGCAAAAAAAAAATTAAAATGTTTAAAAACTAAAAATAAGACATATGTGAGAATGATGCATTATAATGCCCTGCATACAGTATGTACAATAGTAGCTTTCAGTGGTTGCTAAGGAGGAGGTCCTGGAATAGTGAAGTATCCAGGTTATGTGCAAGCATCTGTACCCAAATGAGCTGATGTTACTGAATAGCAAAATGGACCACTGTGTCTACAGATAAAACCCGTGTTGCCCCAGAACCATATTGGTGTTAGTAGAACAGGTAGCTGACATAAAAAGAGGGTGTGTCACTATAAGTGTAAGCAGATCGGAGCTCAGCAGCACCTGTTTGTGCACTGTGCAGCTCAGATAGGCAGGGGTGTGTGTCTAGTGCTGGTAAGCTTTGTTTAGCTGCAGAGCATATGTTTTAGCTGGTTTAAGCTATGCTGATCATGTCCGTGCATGGGGATATGTCCTGACTGCTGAGCAGTGTTTACACCAGTGCCATGCATTTGTGCACCACTCCACAGTGCTTAACAGGGAAGACATTTAAAAAAAAAAGGAAATAACCTGGGAAAGCCAATCATGTCTGAATGACGGATAAGCCCTGTTCTACTAATACTGGGCCATTCAAACCCCTCAGTGATATATCTGGCAGCTGGAATGCATCATAATCAGCCAATCACACAGGCTGCATCTGCAGCACACCGCTATAAAATATACGTACATCCTACAATCTGATTTTTCACCCATACTCTGTACCATTGGAGTACAGACTTTGGAATTTTAACTGATTAGAATGATAGGGGCTGCTGCTGATCTTCTACATATGTATGTACTAGAGGCTGAGGTCAGTCCTGATGCTGGTACTGACAATAGGCCTAGACTGAGAAGGAGAAGAGCGTTCAGGCCCAGAGTAACCTTCCAGGAGCTACATGAGCTGGAGATTGTAGAGTGATACAGGATGAACAGGGACTTACTACAAGAACTCACTGAGCTTTAAGACCCTCAACTCAAACCCAGAACCAACAGAGGAGAACCCATCCCAGTGGAAGCAAAGTTATGTGTAGCCCTTAGAATATTAGCTAAAGGTACTATTCAAAGACCAGCTGGGAACATTGATGGGGGTCTCACAGGTATCTGTATCCAGGGTACTCCACTAGTTCCTGGCTGGTATGCAAACACATGCCAGTGAGCACATTTATTTACCCTGCATTCCTGAGGAGAGGGCCAGCAGTATGCTTCTCTTCCATCATGTAGCACACTACCTTGAGGTACTGGGTGCCATAGACTACACTCATGTGCACATCAAAGCACCACCCAGTGAGGAGGGTAGATCCACAAAACCAAACAAAACCAAGAAGTACACAAAAAAGCTCAAGCCTTCACAAACAGGTGCAGGATTTATTTTTCAAACTGCAAGTAAGCGCTTTCGTTCCAAAAAGCATTTACAAGGAACTTCATCAGACAATTACAAAAAAATGACTCCCTGGTTAAATACTTTTAAAACATGACATCACTTCCTGATTCATATTTAGAAGCACAGCGTCTTACTTACACATAAAAAGATGTGATTTTAAAAATATATACATTAAGAAAAAGTGAAACACGTAAATGTCATAAATAGTAAAACATGGAGGAGGGTAGAGTCTACATCAAATGCAAGGGGTATCACTCCATCAACTGCCAGGTCATGTGCAATACCAGGGCATTATCATCAGTGTGTGTGCTGGCAGCCCTGGCAGTTATCATGACTCCTATACCTGACATGCATCAAAGCTGCACCAAATGTCTGTCGGGGGGACATCCTGTATGGCCATCTACTGAGCAATGCTGGCTATGCACTGAAACTGTGGATTATGACACCCATCAGAAATGCATACACACCTACTGAAGAATGCTATAATGAGGCACACACACACAAAAAGGAACATCATAGAGCATGTGTTTGGGCTGCTCAAGTCATGGTTCCACTGCATCAATATATCTGGTGGAGCCCTGCAGTACTCTCCAGCCACATGTGCACAGATGTTCACAGTATGTGCCATGCTACACAATATGATCCTGTGGAAACAGCTGCAGCAGGATCATCACAGGGAAGGGACACACAGCACCCCACCAGTGCCAAGGTCCCCACAGCCGCAGCCACAGGAGGACTTGGAGGAGGAACCCTCTGAGCCTGTCCCTGTAGGCAGATGTAGGCATGCCCAATATGTCCTGGCCTTGGCAAAGAGGCAAACCATAGAACATGCACTGACAACCTGGGGTCCTAGGGACTGACACCTCACTCTGACTCACATACATAGTAAAAAGGATGCCAGCCACACCACACAACCTGTATCTTACCATGTATTGATGGTGTACTCCATGCATCAGACAGAGTCAGGCCTGTAACCCTGTTATCTCAACTGCTGCAGTCACAAGTTAAGTCACTTTTCTTTACAACAAATGTATGGTGTACTAGACTATGGCAGCATAGGTAATGGACCTGCTGCATGTATGCAAGGGAGTAGAGTAGACTACTGGGCTACCTGCAGAGAACTAACAGCTATGTGGGACAACGGGAACTCCCTGTCCAATACTGGTTGCCCCATAATATGCAGTAAGCCACAAGGCAGCAAAACCCACTCCACTATGCGAGGGAATTGCCAAACAGTGGGGTCATAGGACAGACACATGACTGTCAATGCTAGAGTCCCCTACCCCCAACATGGTTGTGTTTCCATACAACTGCAGTAACAGTATGTTAGCAAGCTTATAGCAGCAGACCACACAATCCCAAACAACCTGGCAACATGTCCTATTTCCTCAATATGGAGGGGTCAAAGTTATGTCTGTCTGCTGTTGATAGTGTCAGGAACTAAACTTCACTTTCTGGTGGCTGGTGTGGCTTAGTGGGCTAAGTACATTAGCATGGTTGATGATGCTCATGGTTCGAAGCTGGCTGCACCTACATATGGTAGGAGTCCCACAGACTGTCAATATGTCACTATTTGTTACTGCAAGAAAACTGGACAATAGCAGTGACATTGGAGGGACAGGGGGCCACATCTATGAACATCACATGTACTTTGTGTAACCTAGAAGGTGCTAGTATAACAGCAGGTTGTAACAAGTCAGAGTAGCAGCAGGATGTACAGGCATCACGTAACTTTGTCAATACCTACAACAAGTCAGTGGGGACCATATAGTTGTATACTACCAAAAAAAAACACAACTGTCTGAGGAGCAGAGCAGACATATAGGGTGGAATGCTGGACATTTTGCAAAACATGTACAGTCGGAGGTGTGAAGTCTGTAAACCTGTGTGCAGTGTTACATCATGTACTCCAGTCACAGCATACCTACAACTACTTAGAGCAGGAAATATGGACAAAGCCATGAACAGGAGTGGGACAAAAGTCGACATATAGGTTCATAGGTGTGTGCTAGATTAATGGCCCTGGAGCCTTTACAAGTCTAGCCCATAGACGTGCCCTGGCATCATGCCGCCCGATGTTAGTTCCTAGTGCCTCTATCAAGTGGAACCACTGGAGTGATCCCTGGGGTGAACTTTCTATTTCCAATCCAAGCATCAAAATTTCTCTTGAAGAGGGCCAGTGAGGTGCTCTGCTTGACTAATATGAGAAGTTTATTCCAGAGCAGGGGCAGTCTCTGGGTTATGAACCTATCTCTCCAGCATGTTCTGTTGATTGTAGTAACAAGGTTGATGTCTCTGGAACATGTGGTGTGGAGGGATTAAGATTTCTTTAGCTGTAGCATTTCTAACAGAGCTGAGTCAGACATGGCTTTGTAAGTCAAGCAGAGATCGCCTTTTAGTAAACGATATGAGACAGAAAATAGCTGGAGTTTTTTGAGTCTGTCCATGTAGGACATGTTTAAGGTCTAGGATCCTCTTTGTGAGGTACCTTTGTGGTCTTTCCAGCTGTTGCATGTGTCTAGTGAGGTACATGCCAAATGGGGAATTATACTCGATGACTGGCCTAATGAGAGAAGAGTAGAGAGAGATGATGACCTCTTTCTTCCTGGATGCAAAACCTTTGGTAATGAGATGTGCCACATAGAATGACTTTCTGACCACAGTGGCAATGTAGTGGTCGAAGGAGAGGTTGCTGTCAACATGTATCCCCCGATCACTTATAACACCTTCAGTGCTCAGTGGGCTTCCATCGATGTGGTAATTAGTGGGAACTGAGTTTTTCCCAAAGGAGAAGGATTAACTAGTGGCCACAGAAATGTAGACAGTGCAGAGAATAGCAGGTTGTCCAGTAGCATGGGTTCCCTGATGTGTATGGAGTCAGTAAATCAACTGTGTCATCAGTTCCTAACATCACTCTATAATGATTTGCCACTGATGTACCAGAAAATCACAATGCTATGTAAAATGTACCAGACATATGATGCAAAACCCTGCACAGTCGATTACATTCTGTACTCACCCTAGGTATGACTCGGATATTATGTGCAGCACATAGCCGGGGAATCCCTTGGACATAATATCAGAGAGGTGCTGGACTGTTGAATCAGGTGCAGCATCAAATTGGCTGTAGCACACAAAATCCTGGACTGGAGTACAGGTAGATCTGGCCTGGAGACACCTTGTAAGTACTGATGGTCACACTGAGCATGCTTCTACACCTAACTAATTTCAGCCCATGTCTGATGGCTCATCTGCCTAAAGAACTGAGATGTGAATATATCACTGTGCATACAGAGACAGGTATGTATATGTATCTGTCTATCTCTAGCCCCCTCAGACATGATCATGATTACTCTTATCTATCAGTATGTGGCACACACACACACACACACACACATATATATATACATATATATGTGTATATATATATATACATATATATGTGTATATATATATATATATATATATATATATCTACACACACCGTAGATCTAAAAAGTTTATATACCCCTGTTAAAATGCCAGGTTTTGTGATATCAAAAATGAGATCACAATAAATAATTTCAAAACTTCTCCCTCCTTTAATGTGACCTATAACTTGTACAATTCAACTAAAAAACAAACAAATCTGTTAGGGGAAAAAATATAAAAAATAAAAAAGATACAATACGCATAAGTGTGCACACCCTTAAACTAATACTTTGCTGAAGCACGTTTTGATTTAATTACAACATTCAGTCGACTTGGGTAGGAGTCTATCGGCATGGCACATCTTGACTTAGCAATATTTGCCCACTTTTCCTTCCAGAAACAATCCAAATCTGTCAAATTGCGAGGGCATCTCTTGTGCACAGCCCTCTTCAGCTCACCCCACAGATTTTCTATTGGACGTAGGTCTGGGCTCTGATTGGGCCATTCCAAAACTTTAATTTTGTTCTGGTGAAGCCTTTCTTTTGTTGATTTGGATGTATGCTTGGGGTCATTGTCATGTTGAAAGGTGAAACTCCTCTTCATCTTCAGCTTTCTAGCAGATGCCTGAAGTTTTTGGGCCAAAAGTGACTGGTATTTGGAAATGTTCATAATTCCCTCCACCTTGACTAAAGTCACAGTTCTAACTGAAGAAAGGCAACTCCAAAGCATGATACTGCCACCACCATGCTTCACCTTGGGGATGGTGTTCTTTTGGTGATGTGAAGTATTGTTTTTGCGCCAAACATACCTTTTGGAATTGTGGCCAGAAAGTTCAACCTTGGTCTCATCAGACCATAACACATTTTCCTACATGCTTTTGGGAGACTTGGTGTATTGTTTTGCAAATTTTAGCCAGGCATGGATGTTTTTCTGTATAAGAAAAGGCTTCCATCTTGCAACCCTTCCCCATAGTCCAGACATATGGAGAATATGTGAGATTGTTGTCATATGTAGTAGACAACCAGTACTTGCTATAAATTCCTGCATCTCCTTCAGTGTTGCTGTAGGTCTCTTGGCAGCTTCCCTGACCAGTTTTTGTCTTGTCTTTTCATCAATTTTGAAGGGACGTCCATTTTTTTGCAATGTCACTGTTGTCCCATATTTTCTCTACTTTTTAATGACTGTCTTTGCTGTGTTCCATGCTATATCCAATGCTGTGGAGATTTTTTTGTATCGTTCTCCTGACTGATACCTTTCAACAATGAGATCCCTTTGGTGCTTTGTAAGCTCTCTGTGAACTATGGCTTTTGCTGTTGCAGGCAACTGAGTAAATGTCAGAAAAATCCTACTAGGACAGCTGAACTTTATTTGGGGTTAATCAGAGTCTTTTTTATTGATGGCAGGTGTGTACCCAAGAAGACTGAATGCTGTAATTAAATCAAAATGTGCTTCAACAAAGTATTAGTTTAAGGGTGTATTCGTGTATAAATATATATATATATATATATATATATATATATATATATATATATATACACAGAATGTATATATATATATATATATATATATATATATATATACACATATATATAGAGATACTATATATATATATATATATATATATATATATATATATATATAAAGGTGTAGAGTGATGTAGTTGTACACCAAATGTAACCGATGATGCTTGCAAGTAGTACTGTGAGTTGTGTGTAATAGTAGCTAGGCAGGAGTTCTAATCTCACATGACCCACCTTGTGTGTGTGTGTGTGTGTATATGTACATATTTCCCATACAGCAGTATAGACATGCCTATGTCTGTGCAATGATCAATCATTTTATGGTCCTCTGACTAAAGTCCTTCACAAGAGTGGCCTCCCTGTCAACAGCTGATGATGATTATGGGTACCTGTCTATCACACATTCAGATTAGGTATTACTAAAACAATGCAAACAGTACTTACAAACTTGTGGGGCATTCCCATCCCGAGCATCTTTTACCCAGGTGGCCAAGAGATCCCCCTTACTGTGCTTCAGGTCATCATAATGATGATGCACCTGCTCATCTGTATGGGGGATACCGGTTGCACTGGTAAGATCATGTGCGAGATGGTCACAGGCCTCCTACTTGTACTCTGATCCCTGGAACTGGCCCTGCAGCAGCCGGATATCATGGTCTTTAACAAGGATTCCAACCATGACCCTGGACTCCAGAATGCCCCAGTGCTGTGTCCAGAAGCCCGCACCCTCTAAAACTTCTGCGATATTTCCTGCCAAGTTCAAACTCCAATAGGTTATGGCTGTATTCCCATCTGTTGCACTTAAATAAGCCTGTTTTCCTGCCCTTTACCACAATTGGGCAATTTTTAAAACTGTGGTTCTTCACTTAGCACCACACAAACATGCTGAGCACAGCTGAGCACTGCTTAAACTGGCAATGCTTAGCAATGCTTCGCTGTGTGAAAAGCAGCTTAGCTGGGCTCAGCAATGCTTAAAAGAGCATTATTTCACACTGCTTAGCAATGTGCAAATGAGCTAAGCACTGCTAAAACATTCCTGGTTTAAGCAGTGCTTCACAAGGCTTAACTGTGCTTAGTGGAGCTTAGTTGAGCACAGCAAAGCAGGATTTAACAATACATTTCATAATTGTGTATATGCAAACAAAACTAAATGCTTAACAACATGTCTGTTCATACATACAATATTCAATCAAGGGTTTAAACATACTTCCCCTAATGTGGATTTGCAACATAAATGCTTAATAACCTCTCTGTGTATTCATACAAAATTCAATCACGGTTTAATAGTACTTTTCATAAATGTTTATTTTCAAAATAAATCTAATAACCTATCTGTGTAGTCACACAAAATTTAATTGGGATTTAAAATAAGTATCATAATGTGTATTTACAAAATAACTTGTTTGCGTGTTCGAACTCTTCACCTACTACACATGAGGCTGTCACTCTAACTATTTGGCTACACGGCCATGTGCAATACTACGATGTTTTTATATAAATCACTCCACTACTTTTAAGCACCATGGCGCACCATGTAAACCTGTTCAGCTATGCTTAAACTTGACCTTTAGATTTATAATTAAAAGTATCCTGTTTCTATTTTTTGATGTATGGACTTGTTCATTGCTGTGCACTGTGCTGCACAAACATAATTAAGAAAAATTTATAATATGTAAATACATAACCATACATTGCTTTACTGCATTTTGACAGTGTAGGAGGTGTGTTACTCATCTCCAGACACAGTAATACACTACTTACACTGATTCAGAACCGTGTTACACAGCTCACTGTCAATAACGTGTCTACATTAATATGCATGGCACTCTACTGGGGGGGAACCACATATCTGGCCACAGTACCTTCCATGTAGGCTTTACACTATACCTACATGGATTTTTATTAAATCTCCAAGAATGTTGCAAGCTAATATACTAAATAAGAAAGAGATAGAGCAGCAGTTTAATGCACCAATTCAACATAACAAGGGGATTAGGGATGAGAAAAGCAGTGATACTTATGTAAAGATTCAGAATCAAAATCAAGAGAAGGGAGTTGGTGTAGAAACTACAAAATGAACCAGAATTTAGAGGTAGATAGACAGCAAAATGGATTATGTCTAGTATCACAACCACTTTGAAATGATAGAATAACAGAAAAAAAATGGATGGTGGCATAGAAACTGAAGATGAACTGATAAAAACACTGAAGAGAAATCAGTTCAAGACAAAAATATACAACTTATGAGAAGTGTTTATACAGAAACACTTAACATGGAAACTCCTCCATTAAATAGGAGAGGTATATATCCCCTAACATGTATGCCCTGAGATTTCTGAACTTCTTCAGTACAAACTCTCTTCTGGACAGTTAGTCCACACTTCAAAAAGGACAATGAAATCCTGAACTTGGACCACAGATCAGTCACTTTCACCTTAAGACTGAAGATGGAAACATCATCCAATACCTCTTTATTCAGCTATTATACCAGGAATGGTCTACTGAAATTGAGTGATAACTGGCTAAATTTAGCATCCCCTTCTAACTAGATGACCATCGTTGCCAATGCAGAATCCTTAATGCCAAATTATATGCACATATTAATATCTGCATAATATCAAATTCAAAAATAAACACATAGGGTGAACCACAAATATAATAGGTTCTGTAATAGAAGAAAAAAAACTCATTGCAAGTAAAAATAAATGTACCTCTCAAAATGCAAAAAAAATCTCTTGCTAAACTTAACAGTGAGCTCTATACCATGCTTAAATCAATTAAAGTGAGATATGATGTAAAAATAGCCACCCAGACAACAAGCATCCACAAAGCCATCTTCAGCTATGTTAGAAACCATAGAAGCAATGTCTAGCACTACACAGAACTAACATTTATTTACCAGGTAAGTCTGACTTGGAACAAAGCCACTTTTCAGTTGAGGCCCGGGGAGCAATGTTCCAGACACATGTCATTGTAACATGGTAGTAAACCCACACGCATGCAGGGAGGACATGAAGACTCCACACAAAAGGCACGCTAGCCAATAATTGAACCAGATAACCTCTTGCTGTGAGGCACCAATGCTACCGCTGCACCACTGCACTGTCCAGTACACACTTAAACCAAGATGGCATAGCCTGTCTACTAATAGACAAATTTAGCTCTAACTTCATCAACCCTCCCCTTCTACATTTTCAGATCTCATAATTGATCCTACACCTCCCCTCAAATTTCTCATGAACACTTCAAGTCCTTATTCAAGGCCAAGAATGCCATTTCTATGAGGCCAGATAACATACCAAGCTACCTACTGGCCAGCTTGATACAGGACCTATCATATTTCCTACAGAGATTATTCAATGTCAGCCACCAAACAAATTTTGTGCCAAACAAATGAAGGACAGCAGCACTTGCAAAAGGTGGGATGTCACTGGACCCTGGAAATTATAGACCCATAAGTCTGCCCACCCTCATCTGTAAGGCTATGGAAAGGATTATTATGGAATTAATGAATAAGGACATTAGTTACCTACGAACACTCATACCTACAAACACTCAATCCAAGACAGTTCAGATCTGTCAATGGTGGACACTGCAAACTTAACCTGGTTGACTTCTTTGAGAAGGTTACTGAAGCAATGGAGCCTCGATGTTTGCAAGTTGAATAAGTGCATAAACACCCACTGAGGAGATTTCAATCTCTTTTGCAACATAAATGACTATGTTGGAGAGTAGGTGTGTATCACATTGAATACCACTCCTTTGTTCATCTTCCATGCAAATAAAAAAGTACTTTTCTTACACTCGTTAAACATAGTTTGGATGAAAGAATGAATAACTGCAAATTCACTGCTGTTTTAGCACACTTGCCCAAAGAGGCAATGTGCAAATGATCTTCTCATCTCTGAATTATCCATACTTAAAATATAAGGGCTAAAAACTTCCTGGGAATGTATGGGCAGGGTAATAGCTTAATAAGTACCTATGAGCCTATGAAACAAAGATAATAATAATAGCAAAAAAGGGTAGCTGCTTGAATGGGGACTTTCAGAATAGTAAACAGGAAAATGCAAAGCTCTTGGTGCTTTTCTGATGGTATAAACCAGAGATTGCAATTGAAGGTACTCTAAACAGTAGGAACTTTAAATCAAGGAGAACTTAAAACTAATGGCATTTTTTCTGACATTTCCTTTATAGTGGGGGTGGGGATATGGAATTAAAATAAAGTGGGAACATGGTTGGACAGGAACATAAAAGACAGCAATTAAGAGACCTGCACTGATAACAGACAAGTAAATTATGGAGTAATTTTATTTAGAACTGTCCTTTACAAGAGAAGATAGAGAAGAAACTGTAGTGTCAGTGTTTATAGGTGAACAATCTACATTATAACTTGCATCTTGAGGCAGATAAGCCTTATAAATTCTAAGAAGCCACAATGGGCAAAAAGATTTTTTAAGTAGAGCAAGAGAGACTATAACAAGGTTGTAGTGAAAGTAATGAATAAGATATCCCTAGTACTTCTTTTCACGATTTTGAACTAAAGGTTGACCTCTTATACAGAACAAACAATGACACAAGTAATGAAGCCAGTCCATAGTCACATGTTAGGAGATCATCTGGGTTTGCAAGGATATTAGCCAATTTTACTGGCCAGGCATAATGAAAAAGATAACTAGCTTCTTTACTTCTTGTCCATAATGCCAGAAAACTGCTGCCATTCTGGATAAAAAGATTATTTGATCCCAGTGTCTATCATAACAGCTCTTTTTGAATGTAGTACTGTGGTTGCTATGACCATCATGGGTCCATTACTAAAAATTTAGCAATGGGTTTCAGTACATGCTAGTCATAGTGGACTATTCTACCAAATTTCACGAAGCAGTGCCATTACACAAAGCTCATGCAAAAGCTATTACTTTAGAACTAGTATTGCTGTCCTCCAAGATGGATATCCTTAAGGAGAAGATGACCGACCAATGCATTCTCTTTATGTCAAGGGCACTGCATCCTCTGTGTTAGAGCTTTAACATGAAGGAGCTGAAGACATCAGTCTACCATCCACATATTGATGGATTAGTACAAATGCTTAATAAAACACTGAATTCCATACTGATGAGAGTTGTGGATATAGAGAGTAAAATCAGGGACCAGTCGATACTCTTTGCAGTTGGAGAGGTACCACAAGCATCATTTGGGTTTAGCCCATTTGAAATTCTGTACAATAAGCATCCGAGAGGATTAACTGACAATGCTAAGGAAACTTGAGAAGAGGAAAAGAAGCAATTTAAAAGTTTGATAGAACACTAGTCTGCAGGACTGGTCAAAGCTATTGATGCCCATAGTAAGGTAACACATGCAGACAGCTGAGGAAATGCAGCAATAAGTTTGTAATAGCATGCTATTCTTAGAACATTTAAACCAGAAGATCAGGTACTACTGCTAGAGCCCTCCTTGGAAAAAAAATGTTTGGCTAAATGTTAGGGACAATTTAAAGTAATGAAAACAATTACAGTTAATTTTAAGAATAAATGATGGCAATAATGTGCTGAAGTCATGGAAATAAATAGAAATTGTGTGGGGGTTACAAGTTATGGTGCAGGTAGACAAATTCTTGTCAAAAATAGTAAACAAGAGGGGAGAATTTTTATTTACAAATGTAAAATTTATGTTACTACACAGAAAGGTAGTCTGTACCATTACTCAATAAAGACAATTGAGCCGGTTCAATATGATATGAACATTCCTTTACTGCATACGAGGTTACATCTAGTATAACAATGAAAGATACACATGTAGCAAAAACTGTACTTCAGCTTTACAGCCTCAACTGTAAGGATCAATGTTTCTCTGACAAAAGAAAAAGTCCAAACTTTATAGTCTCTTTCCAGCTTACATCAGCAGTTTAGAAAATATGGCAGAATAATAAGTCTTTCCCATGAAGCTGGTCTGCTGATAGCTTGTTGGCAGTTTGTTTCTCATGTTTCATTTCGTTCCTGAAGAATAACTCCTCGGCCTTGCTCTTATCTTGTATGTCCTGTTGACAAGACACAGCTGCATACAAGAATTCATCTTGACCTGCTTGTAGATAAACTCGGCTGTGCTGTTATCCTGCATGTCCTATTGATGAGACACAGCTGCATACAAGAGTTGGTCCGTCTTGACCTGCTTGTAGATAATAAATTTCATAAACTGCATAGTCCATATAAAGTCCATATAAATTATTGACTCCATAGTTTATAAAGATAAAATATTTTAATTCTGATTTCTAATAACAATGAATGCCAGGCCATATGCCTTCTTGTCAAGAGTAAAAGCTATGTGCACTTGTACTACACCAAAAGCAGAGTATTTATTTTACATTTTCAGACAAATTCACTGAAAGCCATTTTTAACTTGTTCACTGCTGAAAGCAGAATATGTCAAATCTCACAACAAATGCAGCAGTGTTCTCAGAGATGCTTTTGAGAACTAAGCTAACAGAATATATAAACAACTGAGAATTTAGAGCGCCAGAGTCAAGCAAACAGTAAGAGAAGAAGTTCAACAAATGGTCAAATTGGTAATGATAGTAGTCACAAAGTAACTGGAGCAGCCTGATTGTGTTCAGAATCACACAGGCAACTGGAGCTACAAAGAACCAAATGCTGTACCTAGGCTACAAGAAGCAGCTTGTTAATAGCTCAAAGCTTAATACTTTAAGATGTGGTGTAACTTAGCTGGGGATACCTCAAGTTTCCCAAATATGTGTGTATGTGTGTAGAGTGTATGTCTGTGTGTGTGTTTGTGTGTGTGTGTGTGTGTGTGTGTGTGTGTGTGTGTGTGTGTGTGTGTGTGTGTGTGTGTGTGTGTGTGTGTGTGTGTTTGTGCATGTGTGTGTGCGTGTATATGCGTGTGGTGTGTGTGTGTGTGTGTGTGTGTGTGTGTGTGTGTGTGTGTGTGTGTGTGTGTGTGTGCATGTGTGTGTTGAACCTGTTATGGCTGATGTTCTATCTAGGAGTAGTTTTATGTTACCATATAAAGTTATTACTAAACTGCCCATTGAAGAAGTATCATCAGCTAAACTTCTAGGCTGTATCATCAATAAGTAATTTATTTCAGTTTATTTTTTACAAACAAATAGCAAATCTCATCTCCAAAATAACTTTAAAAACTTCTTTTCTTAGAGCAAAGCCTTTACTTTTATACACTTCTCACTTCTCCATGACTACTGTATACGTAAACTTCCTTCTGTACTCTAATCACCTTCTTGCAGGCCTTCTCCCCTCACTCCACCAGAAACTAGACTAGAACAAGCCTTAGACTTATATTAGGGTAGATACAGTGCACAAAGTCATCAATGTGCTTCATTATGAAGCCTCATTATCTCACATTTAATTATTATCTAAATCTTACTCAACTAATGTTTGCATACAGAATCCTTTATTCCTCTGGTTGCCTTTTCCTCAACACCTATATGCATGATACATTACATTAAGAAAACTTTGATCATTGGCAGTTGACTCGTCTATGTTGCAAAAAAAAAAAAACAAGAGACATGCTACTCAAGTTTTTTAGGAAAGCTCTGAACTTGGCCCTAGACAACCTAAGGTGTATATATAACAGTGAAATATTCAAAAAAACAAGTAAAAATGCCTCTAGTAGAACTGGAAATGCAACTGTGGTATCACCTAATAGGTGTTCTATCCATTTTCTTTATTGCTTTTTATTTGTCTTTGCAATTTTTCCACTGGAACCTTAAGCCATATATATATGCTCATCATATGTAATTATATTGATTTATCTACTGTTCTTGCAACTTTAAGAACTAGCTCTAGTTACCAAACAAACCTGTCAATCTTTCACACCTTATTTATCATCTGTATGAAATGCATCTCTTTACTACTTGAATAGGATCATCGTTCATTAACCTGACCAAAGCCTTCAACCTGATTGACCATGAATGTTCCTACTCTCCCTTATTGGTGAAGACATTAGCCAACACTCCCACCCAGTATTTAGAGGCTTCCTTACCTAGAGAACATTTGAAGATTAAATTGCGTTTTCTCTCTCTCTCTCTTCTAAGCAAATGGGTGCAATGGGAATCAATACTGTTCTACTACATTTCTGCTTGTTTATCAATACATGTCCTATTGAACATCCTTTGTTTATCAATACATATCCTAGTGAATATCTACATATCATAATTATTCTCCTCACTGGTTAAATAGTAAATTGATGCTAACTCTTCTCCAGCTATATCATACAATAACTATGAGATCTTTCTTACCTATCTGACTGTATAATCAAAAACTGAGTAGTCTTAAATACCACAAAAAGCAATGGCAATTCGGACCAAGTACAAGATCATTTCTGCTACCCTTCTAGTGCAATTGGCCAATAAATATGACAGCCAAGAACCTTTAGACACAACCCCATACTTCAAATAAATAGATCAAAGCCTCATCTAACACTATATCTGAACAACCAAGTGAAAAATAAACTTGCTACTATTTTGTAAAAAGATCTCCCACTTTCTTACCACAGAAAGATCAACATCTACAGTCAAAGGGGCCCTAGGAGCTTTGAAAAAATATGGCTTACTAATCACAGAAATGCTTCCAAGAAAAAACTTCAATTCCCTCCAAATCACAGCTAATGATATTTCTAGGTTTATCAACCTGCAACCTAAAAGCGAACTCATTACTAAAACACCCTCCCAAAAGCAAAATATTTGTTAATAAAAGACAAGTGCATTCTTCTTCTCCTTCTGCCATCCTTCACCTATAAAATTCTGTTTAGAAGTCTTCCCTTTTTTTGTCAGTAGATTGTGAAAAGAACCCCATGTTACATCTGCAGTCTGTGTACCATGAACCCCCTACACTTCTTTTTCTTAGAAATAAGCCTCATAGTACGACTACAGTACTGACCACAATACTCACCACAGTTTTTTTTCAGCAATGGCTCCCTGTACGTAAGAATCATTAGCAATAAAACTCAACTCAGTCTCTTCCTTCCAAGAATTACATATGCAACTAAAACAGGAAGTACATAAAAGGCCTCTTGATTTTACATTTCTGGATTCATAGGTTATTAAGCATTTGAAGTGTAGGCAATTCAGCCCCATGCGTATACCCAACTTGTTAATCCTCCTGTCCCTAATAGATAGGCAGCTAGGCCTGTGGTATAGTTTCCCATTTATTTTTCTAAGTTAGATATGATGATAGTGATGAACATGCTTTACTTGACAGAAAGTGAGAACTTGCGCCAGAGGTGGGAATTCCTTCTGAGTGGTGCCTGTCTTAACAATATCTTACTGATGTTGCAATATAGATTTAGGTACCTTGATCTTGTATTTGCACCACTCTCAGCTTTGCAGATATATAGTAGATAAAGCAGGATTAAGCAATTTGCAGCTTTGTAAGCCAGGCATAGATTGCTCTGTAGAAATCAGTAAGAGACAGACAAAAGAGAGACACAGTTTTTAGATGCTCTGGATAACATAGAGAGCTCACAAGAGAGTTTTTTTTTGTGAGGAATGTCTAGGTTTTTATAAGTTGGGTTAAGAGTCTGGGCAAGTACATTCTGAAGGGTGCATTATATTCTAATATCAACCTGACAGAGGATGTGTAGATGGAAATGAGATCTACTTTTCACTGGTCAGAGATGCACTTAGTAATTAGCTGAGTGAGACTGAAGATTTTGGATAACAGTGGATACACTGAATCAAAGTTAATATAAAGGGTACTAGGTATCTGATGATGGTGTCTACTTTAAGAGGGAGGGTATTGTCTATATGCTATGTGTATGATAGATCCAGTTTCACAAACTGTACCATGATACTCTTTTTGTGTTCACATTCAAGCCATGATCCTGACACCATGTGTTTGTCTAAGTGAGGTTATCCTGAAGGATAAGGGTGCCTTTAGGAGAGTTGCTGATGGATTCAAGCTTGAAATCTTGTACATTTTGTCAACAACTAGCCTTTGAAATCAAATTTAACATCAGGGAATTAACACCAAAACCAAAAGAAAGAGGTTGAAAAAAAAACAGAGCCTTGGAATATACCACTGCTGACACATCTCTTTTGAGGATAGACTACCATTATCCCTCGTAAAGTGGTGTCTATCAGAGAGACAGCTAGCAAACCAATGTATTTCATCGGAATTTTTACTGAGTTTGACAATTTGTTAATATTGTTAGATTGGGGCATGGTGTCAAAAGCTTTGCTAAGTCAAGCAGTACTGTGTACATAGAGTTCCCTCCATTTTGTGCTTCTCTGATTTCTTTCAAAGTTCACCAGGTTTAATATGCATAATCACTGCTTTCATAAAGCCACATGGAATAGGCTGTCAGGATTGTAGATTTTCTATGTCCCTGTTTACATCTTACAAATGATGCCAGTGAAGCTTATAGATCTAGAGGTGCCAGGTCTGTGGTGGGGGCCTCCTTATGGAAGTGCAGATATTTTCCAGACTTCTAGTATGTGTCAGGTGGGGAGGTGGGGAGGCAATGGTTGAATAGTTTAGGGTGGAGTTCTGATATGGAGTTTTCATTCTGCCCTATAAACAGCCCGTATGTTGTTTGGACCCATATGTCTAGTATTTGTAGCCATAGAGCATCTGTAGTACCTGGCCAGAGGTAATTAGTTGCAGGGAAGATATGGACTAGATACTTTGTAAGGAGGAAGTTTGGAAGTTGCAGAGGAGAAGGTGGAGCTGAATGGATTTGCAAGAATATTAGCTATCTCCTCAGGATCTAAATAAGTGATGCTATTAAAGATAAGCCTGGTGTAATGCTGGGTATTATTTCTGTGGTCTTTTATATAACTAAGGAATATATTGTGGTTAACATTTGCTGTCACAACAATTTTTTAATATATATAATTGGTCCTACATAGTGGATTTAGTCATGCTCCTGATATCTTTAATTCTTTTGAGCTTGATTTTAGCACACTTTTGTTCTGTTCTTTAGGGTAAAAGCCTTTAAACAAATTTTGTTACACAGCTTGCGCATAATTGATTTTCGCCAGAGGGTTTTAGTTCTAAATTTGGAATTGCATTCATGGTGAATGGGAACAATGAGCTTCTATGCAAACGCTGAAATGGGTATATAAGCTGTGGGTATTTCTGGCAGTACAGTAAATGCTACATAAAAGGATGTATAAGTTACAAACACATTTTTACACCTCACCCTCCTTATGTTAATTACAGTAAACTGCTGCGCACACTCCTTTCCATTCCTTTTCTCTTCTAAGTGCTCACTATTGTTTCCATAACAACGTTCTTCTACTGCATTTCTCCCAACCAACCATGTGTATGGATTATTAGTAGTACATGGTTCTTACATTTATAGTGTCTGTATCGAAACTGACATTGTGTTTGTTACTTTAGTCATAAAATCCATTTATGCAATTGAACCTTTCTGCATGCTAGTTTTTTCTCAACAGTGTAAAATCCGCTTTATCAGTGTAATCCCTGTTTTCTTTATTGTAACAGTCCTGAGTACTGAAATGATCCATTGAATTAGTATGCCATCCCAGTTAATAGAGAGAGAGATAACTTTCCTGTCAGATACAATCTACGTTTCTGTTTATTGCTTTACTATCCCATTCTCCATATCCTCTCATTCTGTGTTCATTACTTCTAATAACTTGCATGACATGTATGTACCACACTGCTTCATATTCATTCTTCTGTTTCCATCATCCTTTGTTCTCCTGTCACAGTCACAGCTGCATTATTTGGTTATATGTTTTATCCTACTCCTGCTATTTACTAACGGCCTGCATATAGTACATCACTTGTAACACCTGTCCTCCTAACACTTGTATTCCCTTTTATAGGTTCTTTATGAGTGTTTTATTCCCTTCGCATTTCACATTGTATACTTACATTACTTTTACACTGCTTGTCTGTGTTGTGGATTTGTCATATGATGAGATTATTCAGGACTCCACTGAAAATCCATCCTTCCAGCTTGACTGTCCCAGTTAACTATGCAATTTAATAATCTGTGTTTTGCATCTACTAAGTGACAGGATAGGCTTTGGCTCTCTACAACCTTGAATGGGATTAAGTGTGTAACTGGAGAATGAATGAATGTACGAGTGGCTGAATATTTTGTCTGTCTTCCCCCGCCTCTAATGATGAATCTGCCACCCTTATGATTGTTCATTGCCATGCCCATTTTCTTGTCATACACCTCCCCCTTTATGGACCATTTTCTAATTATCTGTTGGGTATAAATGGATTCCTACTGACTATATTGACCTTACATTTAAGAGCAGACACACTCTTTTGTTCCTAGCTCTAAACAGCTTTAATATAACTTACATTTTCAGCAGTTATTTTCCCTACTATGCATTATTTTAAGCGGATCTTTCATGAAATATGTTTGACCTCTTAACTCTAGGAGATGTTTAGTCTATCATGGTTTATTTAACATTAGCACTCTGATTTTATTAACCTGCATGCAAAAGTACCCAGTCTTTAAGTACACTACAACCAGGGAAACTCTGCAGTAATATTTAACTCCTTTAATCCTAGAACAAACAAAAAATATATGTTTGTCTTTTCGGCTTTTCCTGGTTAGGGGTCACCACAGCGGAACTCCAATCCGCTAATGATTGGCAGTAGATTTTTATAGTACCGAGTTGCCAGCCCGACGCCCAACCTTCAGAGAAGGCACGCCTATTCACGCATGTCTTTCAAATGCCACTCGACTGCGGGGAGGACATGCAGACTCCACACAGAAGGTACTCCAGCTGGGAATCGAACAGGAGAACCTTGCTGTGAGGCAACAATGCTACCGCTGTACCACCGCGGCTAAACAAAAAATATATATGGTCCTTTAATACTTACTCCATCCTCTCTCGAAAATTAATATCTTAAACTAAAATCTCACTTTACAATGTCCTATTATGATGTCAGTTTTCTATACTTTTTCAGTTTGTAAGCCATTAGTGTTGGAAAGTTACTGGACAACACCCCCAGTAAGTCTATACTAATAGTATAACTTATACATTAACAAAGTGACATTACATTAACATTTCTGGAACACAGGTAATATTTAAGAACATTTTAAAAGTAGATATTACTTTTCCTTTTTATAGGCTGTGCCCCATACTTCTTACTTGCAGCTGAACAACTTCATACAAAGCAATAAAATATAGGGGTACATATCAGACACACACACACACGCACGCATGCACGCGCACACACACACACACACACACACACACACACACACACACACACACACACACACACACACACACACATTAAGATAGTCTAGCCATTCTTCTCAGAAACAGATGTAGGTATTAGCAAGGGACATGAAGAAGGACGTTGCTGTGCATGATATCTGGAGTGATTTCAAAACCTTTGTTTCAATTTTAGAAATTGCAAAATGACTCAGATAAGCCTTGGACAGCTTCATTAATGTGATGCAGATGTCAGAGGCTGTATTTTATTACAAAAACTTTGACATATGTTCTTTGCAAGGTTATGGACATTTAGCACAAAGAGCTACTATTAAAATATCAGCATAGTTTGGCGTAAGACTAACAACAAATTGCCAGAATAAATACATTTGTTATGAAAGGGTCATGCAGCTGCAAAATGATCATTGTGTATTGTTTCTGCTGATTACTTCCTGTATCAGTACACTATATAATATATTGGAATATATGTACCAAACTTTTATATTTTAAATGATATATAGTATAAATTATGTGGATAAATGGTACTTCCCACAAATTGAACATGTAAGCAGCTTACAATAAATGAAAGCATTACAAACCCGAGTCATCATAAAATTAAAGTAACAGTTTTATGATGCATTAAATATCACCAGAGTTTATGGTGTTTTGTTTTGCATAAAAATATGACAGATTCACAGTTCTTTAAAGGAATTGCCCACTGAGCTTTAGCTTAGCATCACTGTGATGCTTCAGATACTTAAAATACAATACTCTTAATCCTTAAGTGGCAATTTCATATCACAAGACATTAAATAGGACATAAAATGTATTCATGTTGCTAAGAGTAATATTGAACCTGGCAATATTTAGCTGTATTCCAACTCTACAGATTGCTTTTCTTTTTTTTTCAGCAAAAAACAGAAAAGAACATGCCTCACTACCACACTTATGAGGCTAAACTACGATTGCCACATTTCCAAATGCCCAAAGTGGGACTTTTCATGGAAATATGAGACATATCCAGAACCAGTGCAAAGGATTAGATTTCCCTTTATTTTCCAAAATAATAGTTCACTCTTGTAGATTTTGCATTGTTTTTCTTATTTCATATAAAATTAAGGTCTTTCAAAGAAAAAATGTTTTATGCAAGTATTTAAGGAAAATTAGGAAATATTTTCTGTGATAAAAATCTCAGGATATTTGACGTTTAATTTTTTTTACCATGGGGTACAACTACCCAAATAATGACTGACCTGTGCAAAGACAGACATGTGGCAGCCTTAGGCTAAGTTAAGAACTTAGAAACAAATTAAAATCTACAATCACTTAATATGAACTGACCATCACCATGTCTATCAATGACAACTACAAGTCCTTCAGCTATTTTCGGAGACCTAGAAATAATAACCATGACTGCACAGAACTGGTACAAATTGACCCCACCTATTTTGTCCCTGAAGACATAACCAGCATGTTATTAGTCAAATTTGGTTCAAACCTTTCTCCCTCATCACCACAACCTGGATGAATAGATGGTTATCTGCAAATATGCTCCCAGTCCCCCTCTCCGGTCTGTTATGGGCAGGGGTAGCATGTAACAGGAATTCCTGAGGCTAGGCTATATGCACGCCAGATCAGTTGCTGAATACCATCTTATGAGATATATCATTTCTTGCTTATATGAATGTGTTCTTTTGGTGTGCCTAATAGTGAGAACTTAACCTCAGATACCTGGGAGATATAAGAGTGAATGGCCTAACTAGCTTCCACATGCATTCCATGGCATTCCCATAAGATATGAATATAGTCCACTTTATTTGCTAGCACATCAACAGTAGTAAATTTCTTTCCACCCTCTAGATGCACAGACTGTAAAAGGAAGATGCCACAAAGGATCTTTTTTAAAAAACAGGTAACTGTCTGTGTTACTCAAGCAGGCAGCTATGACCCCATTCTTTCATATTAAGTCTCACCTTTGAGATTTGTTCCTATTTCATTCTCTCCCCATCAAAGATATGATTTTCATTCCTCTCCACACAGTGATACATGGATGTCAAGGCTCTCTTAAGCACATACAATAAGGAGGGTGTAAGATGTAATTGCTTTAAAAGTAGGTGTCTCTTGACCTTAATCTGCTTACTAATACTCTTTAGTTGTAAATATTGTCACCGTTTAATATCCTAATTGCAAAAGCATGCTTTACAATCACTAAATAAATATGGAATTCTCTCCCTCTCAAACTCAAACTAACAAATAAGTTAATAAGTTTCAAAGTCCAGCTGAAACAGTACCTAAACAACACCTGGTTTTGTAGATGTTCCATAGCCAGATAACCTTATACGTTAGAGTGTGTGATATACCTTTAAGAAGCTTTCTACCCAGCAGGCACATGCATATAAGTACTAAGCACATGCAAGCTAGAGTACCATTTTGTAGTGAGCAGTCAAGATGTGAGCATGCATGTATGTGTTAGTTAGTCACAGTCAGTTTGAGTTTAATGTTCCTGATATTCATCCTGATGTGTTTGTGTATAATAAAGTACTTAAACGAATACCCAAGCCTCATTGTCTTATTCAGATATACAAGACAATTGGCATGGTGTCAGAATGGGATCCAGAATCGAAACCATGAGGCGCACAGTTAAAGTTGGAGGAATATATAAGAGTAGATCATCCCTACTGCTTAAAGGAAAACTCTGGGCTAGAACTAAAAAAATATGTTTTTTTCAGTCTCTCTTTGTTTCCAGACCTATTTTAACAGCTAAAATTGACTCTAAGTGCTTTATTTGTAATTTTAGCCTGTTTACCACAACATGGCTACCGATGGGGCTTGCTATATCAACGTGATCTGCTTCTCCTTCAAGCCTTTCTCTTTCCCATAAAGCATTTCAAGTCTCCTTTCTGTGACTCATGCCAGACATAAGGAAGTAAAGTACAGTTTTGTACCTACCATAAATGTAGATGTTCGAGTGTTCACACTGCTGCAGTCATTACACTTGGGTTATCCTGCCGTCAGGCGGTCCCGCAGTCGGCCAGAATTCCAAAATCTTGGTCCAGCGTCGGTTGCTGTCGCTTCTTCCCTGACATCAGTGCGCCAGGGGTATATAAGATGCATCCAACGCCATTTTCTTCAGTTTTTCTTGCCCCAGATGTCAGGTGCCCCCAAGTAGGTAGGCAATACATATTGCTAATAAAAAATATACATATAAAATAAGAACAATACCTTCAGTTACAAGCAAATACACCACAAAGGTTGTATAGGATAGAAAGGTATAGATAAGTCCAGTTAGTTCAGAGGGGATGGAGGGAGGGTAATCTGGACTGCAGCTGTGTGAACACTCGAACATCTACATTTATGGTAGGTACAAAACTGTACTATGTTCATCGTGTTACACTGCTGCAGTCGTTACACTTGGGTAGAATCCCAAAGCTAAGGTTGGGTGGCTGGTCTATAAAGAGTTAGGACTGGCTATGAGGCCCTGCAGAACTGCAGTGGCAAATCCTGCTCTGGATGTAGAGTAAAGAGGCAGGTGGTAATGCTTGGTAAAGGTGTGCACTGAACTCCAAGTTGCAGCCTCCAAAATTTCCTTGGTAGGTACTCCTCTGAGAAAGGCTGTTGAAGTGGCTGTTGCCCTGGTGGAATGTGGCGTAATGTTATTTGGGACTGATTTTCCATGCTGTGTGTAGCAGTAACTAATGCAGTGTCCTATCCATTTGGATATACTCTGCTTTGAGACAGCCTTGCCCTGTGATCCTGCAGCATATGCTACAAACAGTTGCTCAGTTTTCCTGAAAGCTTTTGCTTTGTCCAAGTAGAAGCATAGCTGCCTGTGTATGTCCAAAGAATGCAGAAGTTTCTTCCCTTTATTCTGGGGGTTTGGATAAAAAGTTGGCAAATGGATGGTTTGGTTAAGAGCCACACTAGATGCCACCTTTGGCATAAAGGTAGGGTTTGTCCTTAAAGAAACCCTGTCCTGATGAAAAATTATAAATGGTTCCACTGCCATTAATACCTGTAGCTCTGAGACTCTTCGGGCTGAAGTTACTGCCAGGAGCAGAGCTGTTTTCCATGATAAAAATTTTAGATCGGCTGTATTGGCTGGCTCAAAAGGTGGCAAGGTCAGTTTTTCCAAAACGAAAATGAGGTCCCAAGTTGTTGTTGGTACTCTCCGGGGCAGTCTTATGTTTTTAGCCCCTCTGAGGTACTGCTTTAGCAAGGGATGAGAGAATAAAGGAGGATCCGTGTTGTAATGTGCTGAAATGGCAGAGGCGTGGATCTTAATTGATGGGAAGGATAGGCCTCTGTCCAACATCTCAGTTAAGTATTGTAAAATCTGAGGAATGTTTGGAACAAGAGGGTCAAGGCTTTGAGCCTGGTTCCAGGCGCAGAATCTGTTCCATTTTTCTGAGTAAGCTTTCCTGGTGCTAGGCCTCCTGGCCTCCAAAATGACATCCATGACAGCTTTAGAGAGAGGTGTTGCCTGTTTGACTAAAGAATCTGCCATGCAGCCAGGTTTAGGGTTTTGAGCTGACTGTGCAGGATCTGATTGTTTTGCTGAGTCAGAAGGTGTGGAATTTGAGGCAAAATCCAAGGTGGGCCTTGAGCTAAGTTCCTTAAGATAGGGTACCAGTGCTGGCGTGGCCAGTCTGGAGCAATCAGGATCATCTGTGGTTTTTCTTGTCTGGCTTTTAGGAGTACCTTTGAAAGGAGAGGCAGTGGCGGGAAGGCATAAACTTTTAGGTTTTTCCAGCTGAACAAAAGAGCATCCACTTTCCATGCTTGTTTGTGATAAGTCCTTGTGCAGAACTTTTGTAGTTGGCAATTCAGTGGGGAAGCAAAAAGATCTATGTCTTGGCATCCCCATTTTTGCGTTATCATGCTGAAGATTTGTGGATTCAATTTCCATTCGTGAGGGTCCATGATATTTCTGCTTAGATCATCTGCCAGAGTATTTTTCTTTCCTGGCAGGAATTGTGCTTGCAGGTGAACTTGATACGTTAGAGCTGTGTTCCACAAGGTCATGGCTTGCCTGCATAGGGGATAAGAATGAGTGCCCCCTTGCTTGTTTATGTACCACATTACTGTGGTGTTGTCTGTCTTTAATAATAGTTGTCCTGGATGCAGAAGGTCCTTGAAAGCTGTTAGGGCATTTTGAACAGCCAACATCTCTTTTTGATTGATGTGAAGATGCATCTGGTCTGTGGTCCACTTGCCCTGAATGCATTTTCCTGCCATGTGTGCTCCCCAGGCATAGTCTGAAGCATCTGTTGTTAGAGTCTGCCTGGCTGTGGGTAGGGTGAAAGGCTGACCCTTGTTTAGGTGACATGCCTGTGCCCACCATCGAAACTCCTGTTGTAGGCAGGGAATCATTGGTATTACTGCTTCTTAACTGTGAGCGTGTTGAGTCCAAACACTTTTTAGGTACCATTGTAATTTCCTCATATGCAGTCTGGCATATGGTATTAGTAGTATGCAGGATGCTATGAATCCTAGGTCCTGCAGAATTTTTCTTGCAGGGAGATGGGACTTTTTTGCCAGTAATTGAAAATATTGAGTTAGTTGAACTTGTTTGTCTGGAGTGAGGTAAGCCATCTGGGCAGTTGTATTTAAGCTGGCACCCAGATATATAATCTGTTGTGAGGGCACTAGTTTTGACTTCTTTTCATTTACTGTGTACCCCAGAGAAATTAGCAACCTTTTTACAAATGCCAGATGCTGTAGAAGAGTGTCCTTTGCCTCTGCTTGAATGAGGCAGTCATCCAGGTATGGATATATTTGTATTCCTTTTTGTCTGCAAAATGCAATTACTGGTGCCAGGCACTTTGTGAAGACCCTGGGCTCAGTAGATAAGCCAAAGGCAGTGCAGAGAATTGGTAGTGCATTGTACCATCTTTGAATCTGAGGTATCTTCTGCAATTTTGTCTGATAGGGACATGCAGGTATGCCTCTTTGAGGTCCAGAGTAACAAGCCAAGCCTTCTTGCCCAGCATGGGTAAAAGCTGCTGTAATGTCAACATTTTGAATTTTGGAATATCCAGGTAAGTATTTAGAATTGAAAGGTCTAGTATGGGCCTCCAGGCCTTGTCCTTTCTGGGGACAAGGAAGAGTCTTGAGTAAAATCCTTGTCCTTGCTCCTGTTGTGGTACTTTTTGAATAGCTCTCATGTCCATGAGGGCTGAAATTTGTTTTTGTGCCTCTGCCCATTGATTTTGTGGCAGGTCTGGCATTCCTTTTAGCCTTGGTAAAGTATGAAAGTGGAACCTGTAACCTTGAGACATAATATTCAGAACCCATTTGTCTTGGGTGATTGTTTGCCAGTTTTGAGAAAAAAGTGCTAGTTTTCCCCCTAAGGGGGCTTCCAAAAGGGAAGCACTTGGCGTACGAAGGGGAAAGTCATTGTGACTGTTTCCTGTAAGGTTGAGACTTGTCCTCACCTCCTTTTGGGGTTGAGGTGCCCCACTGTCGTTGTCTGTTTGAGCCTTGAGGTTGAAATCTGCCTCTTGGGCGTTTGTATCTGCCTCTCTGTGGCCTGTCTAACACTGGAAAGGACCAATTCTTTGTTGGCCAATTTCTGCTAAATTGAGGTGGCTGTACCTGTAAGAAATCCTTGACTGTTTGCATAGATTTAGCTTTATCCTCCATTTTCTTTAACACCTCTTCTGCCTTAACACCTAACAAGATATTGTGCTGTAAAGGAGCATCCAATAATTTTGCCTTAACATGATCAGGTAAACTCTGTTCTTTTAACCAAGCATTTCTTCAAATCACAGAACCTGTAACTGCGGCTCTACAAGAAGCCTCTAAAGAATCAAAACCACATTGCAGAGCATGTTTTCCCACCTGTTCAACTGCATGCAATAAATCCTGCATTTCTTTGCAATCAGGAGCTTCTGAGCTTGCAAGCATTTTCTGTTTTAACTGAGCCATTAAATATTGTTGGTACTTAAGCATATGAAACTGGCAATTTAAAGCCCTTACTGCTAAAGTTGCAGAAGTGTATACTTTCTTCCCCCATCTATCCAAAGCTCTGGAATCTCTGTCAGAGGGTACTGGATTTTTTGCAATGGAAGCCTTAACCCCTTTTGGACCCTGGGAAATAGTTTCTGGATCAGCAGAAGGGTTTTTATAAAGAAACTTGTGAGAGTCAGGGACTCTATAATACCTATCTGGCTTGGCTAGTGCAGGGGGCAAAGAATCAGGAGATAAGCTGGATTCAGAGAACACATCATCCACAATATCTAGCACAGGCGGAATAGCCAGGGGCCTGTGCTGAGGCAATAAAAGGAAATCCCTGAGCCTTTTCTTGGATTCTGAGTAATCCTGGCTTTCCCAATGGAAATGCTCCCTCATGGTATGTAAAGTTTCCCCAAAAGAATAATCCTCAGGAGGAGAGGCTGAAGGGATAGATTCTTCAGCATCAGAGTCCTCATAGGGGGGTAGAGAGTATCCCTGGTCTGAAGAGGAATCAGAGGAAATGGAAACCTGATCAGAGGAATCATAGTCTGTATCCTGCCTAGGGCTTTTCTCAGGAGGGGGATGGGAACCCCTGATTAGAGTAATGAGGTCTTTGGCCATTTTAAGCATCTGTTTCTTAGGCATGGAGGACTGTCCAGGAGAATGCTGTACTTGCTTCTTTGTCTTTAATGGTACTTTTGTCTTGGCTGTTGCTTTAATGGTAAGTTGTGAAGGTCTGAAAACACCCTCAGAAGCCGATGCCTGCTCAGCGGCTCCGGACCCATCTGAGGGATTAGTTTCCGTAGGCCCAATACCTTGAGTTTCAAGGAGGCCTAGTTGTCTCCATGTGGGAGTCGGAGGCGGCCTATGGCTCTGAGGTAGCGGGTGTCAGGGGCTGCAAAAGCGCCTCACTGAGAACCGGCGAACTGGCGACTGGCCTAGAAGAGGTTTCGACATCGGTTTTGGACCTCGGATGCCTGTCTTTATCCTTGTCTTTGCGTTTTTTCGGTATTGCAGTCGTCGGTTGATCCGACGGCATAGTATAATTGAACCTTCGGCCAAAGTAGTGCAAAGCGAAATCAAAACGTCTTTTTATAGAGCGTTTGTTAAATCTAGCACAAAACCGACAACTAGTGACGTCGTGATCAGGGCCTAGGCATGGAATACAGTAAGAGTGGAAGTCCTTATGAGGTATTTGCTTCCCACAAGAAATACAATTATTAACTTTTTCTGGCATCGGTCTGAGGCAAGAAAAAAGTTTCTAACGGGTACTTAGCTTTATTGAAGACTTCGGATCTGAAATTCGACTTCGAAAATCTCAGGAGTCGGCCGACCGGCACTTGCAAACTGCTTCTGCTTCGGGCACCGCGCGGCAAGAAAGACTGAAGAAAATGGCATTGGATGCATCTTATATACCCCTGGCGCACTGACGTCAGGGAAGAAGCGACAGCAACCGACGCCGGACCAAGACTTTGGAACTCTGGCCGACTGCGGGACTGCTTGACGGCAGGATAGCCAAATTGTGATGACTGCAGCAGTGTAACACGATGAATATCTGTGAATTCCCATGCCATTGACATATATTGGGAAATCTGTGACTCATTGTCAGTTTGTATTCCTTCTGTGTTAGACCTGCTTCTTTTCTGTTGTTAATCACCCTCATTTATGTTTAGATCAGAGCTTGCTTTACAGTGTAATTTGAAGTTATCCAGCAGCAGACAGAGTTGTAGCTAAATTGAATGCCTTTGTTCTAAGTGTACTTTTGTAGTCCAGCATGAAAGACAGTCCCCTCCTCCCACACTACTGCAGAGGTGTGAAAACTGTCACTGCAACTGACAGCTCACAATAGAAAGGAAGGGAGTGCTATTTCAAATGTCTTCCCCTCTGCCTGCAGAATCATTTGTTAGACAGCAGCAGAAAGATTTATGTAAAAAATTTCAAATTAAATTTTGTAAAACAGTTGATAATTTTTGATTATTTCATCGTGTACACTTTTTTATTTCATCCTTATTTCTACAAGACATTATTATGTTAACTTATGTTTGTTTTACAATCTCTTTGAGGAACATTAGCCTAGTGACATGTTTTTGTATTTTACATGACATTTTCATCATCTCCACACATTTTGAAGGACTGTAAAACAGTAGATAGCAAGCCTGTGTCTATGATGCTGGCACAGTAAAATTATGTACTGAAAACTCCCTGTTTTCTATACTCCATGCAGTGATTTTTTTTTGGGGGGGGCTACTAATTATTTTGCGCATGTATGTATCACTTGCATAATGCATATAACTGAGGCATTTGGGAGCTTAATATGATCTTCTCTAATTCAGCTGAAACTATTTAGCAATCCTTTAGTCCTTTATCCATATTAGTAAATTTACTTTGAGGCCCTCCCTGCCTTTCTTTGTGCATATTTCAAATCTTACTGCTCCACTGGTCATATATCGAGCTGTTAATTGGCAGTAGACACTACTCAGCCAAACACAGTTATTCATATTTTTCACATTACTAATTTGACTTGGGTCTCTTTAAAACAAGAGACACGTGCAGTTCGCAGAAAACAGCACGTAAGAGGGTTTACATCCTTCACTCACATAAGGATTGCAGCATCCAATTTGCAGTTGTACTAACTTAACTTGTCAAGTCAGGCAGTAAGCACACTGGAGTAATACTACTGTCAGTGTCATGAGTACAGAATGACAATTTTTGACTCCATCATTTTCCTGTCGACGTTATTACAAGTCACTTTACCAGGCAGTGCTGTGTGCCCTTTTGGCAATATTGCACATCTTACTCCAAGTTCTCTTAAATATTGCCACCTGAGATCCAAAAGCACATGTCATAGCGCTCTCCCCTTTGTGTAAATGTGTGTAGGCCCTACAAATTACTTAAGGATACCTAAAATACATAAAATACATGTATCACATCACACAAACCCCTTTGCCATCAAATTGGTGACTGCTGCATAATGTTACACTATCTCACACTGTGCATCAGACATTAGTACATGTTCACACAAGTTACAGTGTGTCAAGGTTACCAGCTATCATCATCTGCACATGTGACAGGGAGCACACTGTGCAAAGGCTGCTGCATAATGTTACGCGGTCTCACACTGTACATCAGACATTAGTACATGTTCACACAAGTTACAGTGTGTCAAGGTTACCAGCTATCATCATCTGCACAGGTGACAGGGAGCACACTGTACAAAGGCTTGGACTATAAACGCTGTTAGGAGGGCATAACTGCCACACAGGATTTTGAACATTGTGATTCCTGTGCCATGTCACCACCCACTTGCTACTCAGGCTCATCTCTAACAAGGAATGCCTTCTCAGTGACTGTGCAAGAGTGTCTGTGGAAATTGGTTCCTGCTAGTTACATAAGCTCAATGTATTTTTGGTTTACAGTACATACTTCATACACACAATGGCTTTGCTTAGTATGATTTTTGCCTTTATCCCTGTGCATGGCCTAATCAAATTCATTGCCTTACAGTAACTAACAGACTATCTGTAATACCAAGGTCTCTCAAATAAAAATAATGATACAGTTACATATATGAAATAGTCCTCTATCCTCCACCAAGGTAAAGTGAGTACCCCTCTTACTAACATCCCTCACTCCTCCGAAAATATTGCTACCTCATTCACACACTTCACACAAACCATACTATTACTAGCTATACAACACAACCCCCCTCCCCTCCAATCCACACCTTCAACTAGTAATCTCCCACTGTCTTCTCTTTTTCTCCTATTCCTACCTCCAACATAAAAAAACTCTTAACTAAACTTAATCCCACCAAATTAGCAGCAGACAACCTCCCAAGTGAATACCTACAAATCACAGCTGATGCTTTGGTTACCTAGTACACATCTTGATTAACCGATCTCTGTCAAAAAGTTATGTTCACACACTATGGAAAGTATCACATATAATTTCTCACCATAAAGGTGGCCCCTGCACAGAACTAACCAATTACCGACCCATAGCTATTCTCTCTCCACTCTCCAAAATAATAGAGAGATGCATTCACTCTCTTGTCTCAAAGTTCCTCCTTATTAACTACCTCCATTATCCAATACTCAGCATGCTTTCTGACCAAACCATAGCAGCACCACTGCCTTATTCACCTTTACTACCACTATCCTCCAGCATAAAAGCAATGCCTATCTCTCCTCTGCTACTTTCCTAGATCTATCTAATGCATTTGACATGGTCCCACACAAACAACTCATCTCTGTCCACAATAACCTATCCTGCTCTCAGTCACCAACTGGTTTCAGTTACCTGTCTGACTGCAAACAATCCGTTGTATGGCAGAATGACACATCTCCCCAACTACCTGTCTCTATCGGGGTTCCTCAAGGATACATCCTTGGACCCCTACTCTTCTGTCTTTGCACCAATAATCTACCCTATGTCATGAAAGATGGCACACTCATACAATACGCAGATGACTCAACCATCATCTGCTCAGCCCAGTCCCTACCCAAACTACAAAAAGTCACACTGGAAGCCTTTTCCTCTGTTGAAACTTGGTTATTCAATGGCCAATTAATACTCAACCCAAACAAAACTAAACTACTCATCTTCCAACCCACCAAGCATACTCAAAACAACTCTCACTTTAACATCACAGCAAAAGACAACACCACTATACACCCAACAGGACACACCAAATTACTTGTAGTGGAAATAGACAATGAACTACAATTTGACATTCACATATCAATGACTGGTATGGTGGTAGCATTGTTACTTCACAGCAAGAGGTTCTCCTGTTCAATTCTTGGCGTGGCTTGGGAGTGCCTTCTGTGTGGAGTCTGCATATCCTCCCCGCGATAGGGTACCATTCGAAAGACATGCTTGCGTAAATGGGCATGCCTTCGTTGAAGGTTGGGTGTCGAGCTGGCACCTCAGCATTTCGTAAAAATATACTGCCAATCATTAGCGGACCGGAGTTCTACTGTGGCGATCCTTTACCAGGAAAAAGCTGAAAGACAAAACAAAAAAAAAAGATATCCATGACCATAGAAAAAGTCCACAAAATAGGAGCGTTACACAGAAATAAGCAACTTCTCATGAAAGCAGCAAAGATTTCAGTAGTAAATTCTCACCTTATCTCCACCCTACTGTATGCGTCTCCAATATACCAACCTAAGGCAATACGATCTAAGCAAGCTAGAGACCTGCTACAACAGAATCACCTAATTCGCCAGAGGGCCATTCTGCTGTAGTCTCCATTGTCTCTCACTTGCTGTACTGGGCTGGCTTGAACTCCTTCACCACTTTCAATAGTATCAGCTCACACTCGCCCACAAACTAGTAAACCATCCACTAAAAGTCCCATCCCTCCATAATCTACTCCAACCCTATTGCACCACCAGACCACTAAGATCCAGCAAGAAAAATCACTTACAGGTCACTAAAGCCAATAACTCTTCTGGAGAAGCACTATTCCCTTGCACCATAGCCAAATTAGGGAACTCCCTGCCAACCACAATTGCCTCCGTACAATCATGCACCCACTTCAAAACTTTACTAAAAGTGCACCTAAAAATATGCTGATAGACTCCTACCAAAGACGACTGAATGCTGTAATTAAATCAAAAGTTGCTTCAACAAAATATCAGTTTAAGGGTGTGTAGACTTATGCAATCAGCTTATCGCACTTTTTTTTCCCTAACAGATTTGTTTGTTTTTCAATTGAATTGTACAGGTCATAGGACACATTAAAGGTAGGAAAAGTTTTGAACTGATTTATTGTGGCCTTTTTTATATCACAAAAAAACCTGGTATTTTAACAGGTCTATTTCAGATGTTCGAAGTTTGAAAACTTCGAATCACAGATGGCCCACATTAAATGATCAAAGTTTTCAAACTTTGAACGTTACAATGGAGATCGCCGTAGGGAATATTTCCTTTCACTTCAATGTAGTGTGATCTCAGAGTTGGTATATTTAAGTAGCAGGGGTGTGTGGGGGGTGCAGGGGGGCTTGCCCCCCTGCATAGAGTGTTCAGGTAGGTTTTTTACTTTTAATTTTTTTTTTATTTTATGTTCGAATTTTGAAAACTTCGATCATACGGAGTCGACCGTATATGATTCGAAGTTGTCAGACTTCTAACATATAATGTTGTTGTGTCTTTCGGCTTTTCCCGGTTAGGGGTTGCCACAGCGGAACTCCAGTCTGCTAATGATTGGCAGTAGATTTTTACGTACCGAGTTGCCAGCCCTGATGCACAAGCTTCAACGAAGGTACGCCCATTCACGCATGTCTCCATGCAGAAAACGCTCTAGCTGAGAATCGAACTGGACAACGTCTTACTGTGAGGTGACAACGCTAATATAGACCCATTTTAACAGGGGTGTGTACACATTTTATATCCATTGTACAGCTCACAGTTCTAGGCAACAAACCCATCTCCACATTAATACATGCACACACAACTTGGATCAAGACCTTCCTCTATACTGAAACATAATCCATTTTTATTACTCTAAACATTTGCAAGCAATGCTGTAAGCCACACTGAACCCATAAAGCTTAGTCTCTCAAAATCATCTTTATGCAATGCTTCATGGAAGCAGTGCACCATAACATATAGAAAACATGAAAATTGAAAACTTCTATAAATGATACAGATAAAAAACACCTTTTATCAACAGGGAGTCATATCCCAGAAGTGCTGCCATATGACAACAAGTAAAACATCTACTCCAATTCACCCCACAACCACTTGGACTTCCACAAAGTGTAACCCGTTACAACATCCACCCATTGCTTATGAGTAAGGTCTGACTGTTACAATGACCCATGAACAGGCACTGCAACCACACAATTTACTTGGCAAGTGGGGAACAAAAGTAGATTTCCAGGCTTTGTTTCCCTATTTTATACACACGCGCACACACACACACACACACACACACACACACACACACACACACACACACACACACACACACACACGTGTGTGCAATTTAGACTTGCCAATCTTCCCACCACATGCCTTTGGGAGATGGAAGGAAATGGAAGTACCCAGAGAAAACCCATACAGAAACAAGAGCATGCAGACTTTACACAGAAGGTAACTCATATGAGAATTAAATTGCAGAACACCTTTCTGTGAGGTGGTAAGGTTACTCACTGTATCAGTGTGCCACCTACCCCAGGAGCGGCCTTAGGTCAACTGGTGCCCTAGGCAAAAGGGCTCCATGGCGCCCCCCACCACATCACCCGGTGCCCCCATCCTGGTCTAACTACATTAAATAAACACAGGAAAAGCGCCCCTGCTAGAGCGGCGCCCTAGGCAGACACCTAGTTGGCCTATGCCTAAGGCCGGCTGTGACCTACCCCATTACAATACTGCACTTTAAATATGTATTAACATCCTCAACATCATCTGATATTACATGCGTTTCATAGTCACTAAAATATAAAATTCAGGTTAAAAGAAACATCACCTCTGATACAAACAAATGCATTGCCCAGCTAGATCAATTTTTTTTTTTGCTCTGCAAGATTGGCCCACTTTTTCCTCCTCCTGCAACCAAATGACCCATTTGTACCTCCATCTGGACAACAGCCCTCAGGCCCACTTGTTCCCAGATGGGGGCAAGAGTTGGATGATAGTATCTGCAGACTGGTCTGCTTCCTATGAACTGTCCTATCCCCATCTTTTCAGCAACCTATGACCTTTTCTGTAGCTGCCTTTGAAAGTACATACCTGCTTCCAGCACATGCAACCTCCCAGGAAAGAGGCCCACTGAAAATATCATATCAAAAGCATCTTGGATCAGTATGTTAGGCTATTTTAAAGGTACATGTGATAAAAATGAGCATGTTGTTTAATAGTAATAATAATATAGTAATAGTGATAATAATATAGTAATAGTAACAATAGTAACAACAACAGTAATAATAATAACAGTAATAATAATAATAATAATAATAATAATAATAATAATAATACCTATTTGTTAACCAAGTAGGCCTGTTGGACACACAGTCCCTTTTCACAGGTGACTTGGGAGCAATGCCTGGTTAAGTGACTTGTGCAAGGTCACACTCTAGGCAAATGAAGGATGTGAGAATCAAGCCACAGGAACTATGGGTCACAGCTTTAACCTCTGTGCCAACATCAGCATTACCTTAATCATAACTTCTGACAACATTTTCAAGCATGATGAATGGCACAAAAACAGCCAACAACAACTTATTGAAAATCCAAATTGTATAACTTCTTCCATAATGTCGACACAGTGTGGCTTTTGAGTGTGCAACTGTTGAGTACTGCTTCCAGCTGCCAAGTCCCAAGTAACCCAACATTTAAGCAAAACCATTAATCCATTGAAGTGATTCAAAAGGGAAAAAATCATTGTTTTCCAATCTATTCAATCAAATATAATCGTACATTGTTATGGTACAATATAAATTAAGAGTCAGCATTCATTAATGCAACAACTGAAAATCTAATATACCCAAAAATGAAACACAAGTACCATAAATGCAGTCACTCAAGAGGTATGCCACACAAAAAAAAAATCCCCAAAACATTAACAATTATCAGCTTCAGACTTCACACTCCTAGATTAAGCTGATTATCATATTACTTTTATGAAATCACAAAAAACTCATTGCAATTAACTATTTATGTCAAATATTACAAATTAAAAAATTATCTTTGTGCAAGCTTGAGGAAATCTTGCTGCCCAGGCTGGTCCAAATAATGTTTTTTTTTTAATGAGTTACTTGTGAACCATCGTCACAATAATACATTCAGTGTCCAAAATCCCCTCAAGTGGCCACATAAAATCTTTCCTCCCATCACATACCCACCTTATTCAGACTTTGGGTTCCAGTACTTTCCCATTTCAACACTTTTACAGCAGCCCTCACCCTTCCAGAATCTGAAGCCATAGACTCCTTACTCATAATTCAATGTAGATGGCAGTCCTTGTAAACTATTCATGGACTGAGACAAGCTAAATAGGTATATTCCAGATAAAAAAAAAAAAATCAATGCTGCTGGTAATGGCAACTTGTACCTTAAGTTTTGCCAAGTATATTCTGTATGGCATCCAATAACAGAGGCCTTTGCTACATGATAGTATCCAAAAAAATCTTGATTCACCAAATTGTCTTTTCCACTATTTGTCTCTTTGCAGGCCACCATAGCTGTAACAGAACTTGATCATTTGCACAGTAGCTGGCACACTGGACTAAATCAGTCTGAGTCAACCATATGAACCCTCTACCACAGACCATGTTACTATGTAGACTGACCTCTCTGTATAACCACTATGCTATCTTTGTTTGCACAAATTTCAGTCAGATCCTTTTTCAACTTCCAAAATGCCACTGATCTGCAAACTGTACCTCCTTACTCTGTCACTAAAACCAACACCTGCCCAGTAAAAATGGTTTGACCACTCAGATCCATTGGCTTATTCCGTACATCCATCACCTTTTGCTGCAGTAGTAACATACAGTCATGTATGTATGTCTGGATGTGATAACCCACAATAACAATAAATAAAATTAACAACAAGTTGGCTGATGCAGAATAGAATCCTTCCTTTCTGTCCCTGGTATTGGCTATGCTGTGGGTCTAGCCAAGCTGCTAATGGATAGATCATTTATCCCCCATTTATCAGTTCTTACATTTAAACTACAGTAGAATCTAGCAGGCAGTGGCGGCTGGTGACTTCAAATCAAAGGGGGGCTGCAGGAGACAGCTGAATGGGTGGGGCCAATGGGAATGGGTGTGACCAACTAGAAAGGGGAGGAGCTATGCTCAAAACCACAAAAACTTTAATTAAATATGCTGCCCTGGGTGCCAAACCATCATTATGGGAGTCCAATCAAGACAAAATGAAGTGTAGAAGAAAAAAAAATATTTAAATCCATTGGCTGCATGACAGCTTACTTAATATCTAGATGGAAACAAAAAGGATGTGAGGCATGAAAAAATAAATTACTTTTTTAAATACATTACTGGAATGCCAATCAAAATCAAGTACAAGAAAAACAAGCAGCACTTAACTCAAATCACTTCTCCTTGCACTCTAGTTCTAATTATAATTTATATTCAGCTTTATTAAAGTACCAAGTAACATGCTGAAAGTAGCAATCTCTGTGATACCCTCATTTGTAAAAATGTTTCTAATCCAAAAAAGACCTGCTGCCTGACAACAATCTACTTGTTTCATGGGGAAAACATGATCAAAGTAAAAAATGAAAAGCAAACAAGAAACAAGCTCAACATATATTGCTTAAAGGATTACTGCACAGGATATGGACCACGCATGATAGATTGGCATTCTGTTTAGTTTGCAGGTAAAGCCTGTAATGAGCTTAACATAATCTAATCCTGGCCTTTATTACAAATACTGTCATATGCATTTCAATACCCAAGGCTTATACATTATCTAGTTATGTAAGTATTCTCTGCATGGCAACAACAGAAAGGCTTTCAATGTTGGCAATACTGCTTATTAAAACTTACTTGCATCTTACAATATCAGACAAGCTTACCTGATGGTCTTTAAAGCACTGCTACTTAAACACAGAGCAAAAGGCACTTGCTGAATAATAATAAGCATAAATCAACAGTATAAAAATGACAGAAACCAGAACATTCTGCAAAATCAATGACAGATGAAAAGCCACTGTAGTACTTGTGTTTACCTTGGATGGGGGGAGTAGTCTGCACTCTGCACATTTACGCTGCATAACTGCTCCTTGCCTTGCTTGGACACATCCAGAGTCACTACATGGGGGAGTGGGGTGCAACAAGTTTGTCACAATTTGAAATGTCTCTGGCTGACTGCGATGGCCCTGACACATTTGTCATACCTCTCAACCTCAGAGCAAGAAATCTGGACAAAGCTATACATAGAAGTGGGACAAAGGCCCAAAAATAAGTACAATTTTTAAATATTGCTCTTATAAACTTAGAAAGGTAATAGAATAGTAGGTGTTGTATTAGTATGAATTTTCTGAAAGGTACGAAATCTGAAACTCAATTGTCTTTCATTATTTTCTAACTTCAGTCTTTAATGATTTGCCACTAATTCGCCAAAAAAAAACACAATTTTATGAAAAATGGACCAAAAATGTGATGCAAAAATATAAAATAGCCACACAATACAGCTGGGAACCTGTCAAAGAAGGGATACTTTTAATATTAGTACTGCTAACTTGAGCAGCTGACGAAATAAAAGAATCTACATGCATTTCTGAAATAAATGTAATCTATAACTGATTATTACAGTTCTTTATTAATTGTAAACCCTCCATGTTTTCTTCTAAAATTGCCATTGTGCAGAGGGATTATTAGGGGAAGAGCAACATTTTGAGCCAAAATCGGGGACAGTTGAGAGGTTTGGATATGCCTAATTCTATAAAGGAATTTTATTTGCACGTACCTCTCAACCTGTTAATGCAGGAAATCTGGACAAGGCCAAATATATTGGGGGAACATACAAACACTACTAAAAAATTGCTCTTGTATAAACTTAAGACAGTTGATAGAATAGCAGGTCTTGCTTTAGCATGCATTTTTCTGAAGGTTATGACGTAAAACTCAATGTCTGTCATTTAGTGACTTCATTCCTAAATGATTCGTCAGAAAACCACACATTTTTTGAGGAACAAACCAAAAATAAGAAGCAAATATCTATTAATTCTGCAAAAATATGGACAGCTGAGAGGTATAGTTCAACCAGGGCTGTCTGAGTTTGCTGCCCTTCCCCTCTCAAAATCATGGTCAATTGGGGCCTCCCCCCTGCAACCATTCCAGTGTCCCATTTCTTGGTTATTTTGCCCCATTTACCATAAACACTGTAATGTGCATACTGCTTTACTTCTGCAATGATTTGGATTTCATTTGAAAGTTTTATTTTGCATTTTTACAGCACAAACCCCAATAGATATCTGCTAAACAAAGCAATGCAGTCTCACAATGAACAGACTTAGCATTAAAACTTCTCTGCCCTTGAAACTCACATGCATTGAAACAGCATTGAAACCCACATTCAAAGAAAATACATTTTGCCAGTGGCAGATAAAGATTAACTTTGGGCTGTTTTCAAATCATAGGCCCCTTGAACACGAAACATACACATGCTCTTTGATACACCTTCCCGATTGTATTAAATTGTATTCCTTGTATAATACAGTACAGTTGTTAGAGGGCATTTTAAATTTATTGTTTTGAACATTAGTAAACAATGAAACAAAATGCATGCACCAATGACAAAACTACCCCATTAAGAACATTTCCATCATAAAAGTCTACTCAACCTTCTACACTCCACCAGTATCAGTAAATATGCACAATCTCTGAAGTGTAAAAGTCATCTAAATAATTCCAGATTAAAGAAATCTGTAACAATGAAGAGATTGCTGCTAGCAAACAACTTTATATGTCATTGTTTATTCATCTACAAATAAAGTGTCTGTTGCCCTTGAGGAATAAATTGCCTATGTTTCATGCATTAAAAAAAAATGATAAGCTAGTAATATCGCAATAGGGACTGTATGGCAAACTGATAACAGGTTCATAGTTACTACTCTAGGTATCTTTGCCAAAAAGGACTGCAGCATCCACCCACTTTACAACACAGTACAGTATCAGCAATGCATTTATCTACTGTGGGAGTAGAACCCACAACCTTCTGCATCAAAAGCAAATACACTACCTGTTGTGCTATTAACAATGCAAGCAGGCTTCGAATAAGCAGCACTAGAGTTTTGTTCCCCTGCAGCTCTCAGTTCCTTGTAAAATCTACTCGACACACAATTGTATCTCTGAACTTTGCAGCACAAGAAATCTTGAAAAAGCCGAAATTTATTGGGGGGGGGGGTGTAAAAGCCCAAAAACCAGGGACACATTTTAAACATTGCTTGTACAATGTTGGAAAGTTGCTAGAATAAAGTGCTGTGTTACCACCATACATTTCACTACGATGTCTTTAAGTCAGGGGACCCTGTGCAAAACAGTCTGAGAAACATACCACTATGCCAAATCAGCTGTTTTGTGAAAGAGAGGAAGACAAACTTAAATGGCTACCATTTAGTGAATTCAGTTCTCGCCATAGCTGTCAACCTCTTGGCACAAAACACCTGAACAAAGCCAATAATGGGGGAATACAGCCCCAAACATATTCAATGAATTCAGTTCTCATCATAGCTCTCAACCTCTTAGCAAAAAACATGTGGACAAAGCCAGTAATGGGGGGGAATACAGCCCCCAAACATTCAATGAATTCAGTTCTCACCATAGATAGCTCTCAACCTTAGCACAAAATACCTGGACAAAGCCAATAATGGGGGAATACAGTCGCAAAAATAGGGACAAATTTCAAATACCCATGTTATAAACTTAGACATCTGCTAGAATAAACAGTTTTGTGTTACCATGTATTTTCTGAAGAATATGAAGTCTGAAATTCAAATACCTGTTATTTTTAAACATTTAACCAGGAAACTAGTCTGACTTGGAGCAAAAGACAATTTTCAGCAGAGCAGGGAGAAACTCCAGACACATCTTTGTAAGATGGGAGGACATGCAGACTCCACACAGAAGGCATCCAAAACAAGAATCAAACCAAAGAGCCTGTAGCTGTCAGGCAACAATGCTACCAGTGCACCACTGCACTACAGACTTTGCAAGCCAAGGAAAAATGTAGATACAGAAACCACAGATTTTATGAGGAACAGAACAAATATGAGGCAAAAATCTGCAATTTTTTTTAGAAATGGTGGGGGATAGGGAATTCAGGTCCTTGCCACCTGCATCCAAGGTACAGGGTTCAAGCCTGAGTATCTCTACCCACAACCATTTGTTCTCTCTAGCCACCAGTATATAGCAACTGGGGCATTTTACACACACACACCCCCCACCACCTGAATCCAGCCACCGACCAACAGTCTGTAGTATCTTGTTAGCCCCAAGAATGCTTTCACTTTAGATTTAATACTTGGTTTTGAAAAGTTCTTGTCAGCTTCTGTTTTTGGTGTGTTTACTCCTTTCCCAATCACATATCCTAAGTTTCTGGCTTCTGTTTTATAAATATTACATTTGGCAGCATTAACTGTAACTTCTGCTTGTTTTAAAATGTCCAGCGAAGCTTGTACTTTGCCTAAATGTGACTCCCAATTTTCTGAATGAATTACTACTTCATCTAGGTACATACATTTAAACATACTTTAAATCATTTTTTTTTTACTGTTTTACTTTGATTAAATATCCAACTATAGCAATTCAAGGCTTGTGTTATAGAAGATACACCCAGCCTAGCTAGTTGTTTCTTTTTTAGCTTTTGATAGCTCATGTAATCACTACTTTTTTAATGCCCATATAGGCCTTGGGTGCTTTTTCTGCAAGCCTTGAGGATAACACTTTATCCCAGTCATACTGAATCCAGTTCTCTTGGGTAGAGTATCACTCAAAAGCAATAAGATATGCATGTCTTCTTTAGTGTTGGCATGATCATTACTGTGATCAGTACTGTGCTTCTCAGATTCCTCTTGTCCTGTTGACTGACCAAATGTCAGTCAATAGCCCTGTTCCTTTCCTGAAAAGTGATATCCTCTCCTGAAGAACTCTAACATGACACATATTTGTGCCGGTCTGTGCCAAAGCCTCTATGAGATTTTCAGTTTTGCAAAGTGTAACAGTTTAGTCACAGAACAGAAAAAGCCAATCTCTTTTTGAGTAGGCAAACACCAAAATCAGCAATAATTTTCTTTCCAGGAGGGGGTAAGTAACTCAGAAATATTTTGTACTTGCAGGCTATGATGCAGGATGGAAAAAATCAGTATATACACACACACACACACACACACACACACACACACACACACACACACACACACACACACACACACACACACACACACACACACACACACCTCTACTGAACCATGCCTGCTAAAACCACCAGTGTAGTATATAGTACAAGTTACAGAACATGTCCCCACATAATTCAGCCAACACACACACTACCTGTGAACATATCCGAATCCAGCCAGTGACCGACCAACAGAATCCATCTGCATGACAGCCGAATCCAGCCAGCGACCGACCGACCAACCAACAGAACATGTCCCCACATAATCCAGCCAGCGAAGCCACATAATCAATCCATCCATCCAACAGAATCCATCTGCATGACAGCCAGCGACCAACAGACTCGATCTGCACAAAGTCTGTGCAGCAAAATCCCCGTGAGAGCTGAGAGAGATTTTTTTTTCTTTGTTTTTTTCTAGGTGGGAGGGCTGCAGACTGGCAGTCCGATAGCACGAGCCACCCCTGCTAGCAGGGCTGTATCTATGTCACATGAGCCAAAGAGTCCAAAATTATAATGCATTTTCTATTTTTTGGCAGTACTGGAACTGAAGTCTAACATACTAAAATAAAAGCACTCCTGAACAATGGCAGAGTGCGCTGTACTTATGTGTGTAACAACCTTGATACCACAGGTGTTCTAGTCCCACTAAGATGAGTACAGAACATATTCTGTACACTGGATTCCATTGTTGTTACTAGACATTGCAGTAATTTTAGGGATACAGCATGTATTCCTCATTTAGTTAGAGGTTCTTTTTGAAAGTGGCCTTGTGGGCAGCTTTGCAAGTGCTTAAGACTTTCACAGGTATAAAACATGAGGATTATTATACATTCCAAATAAGGGGCCTCATTAGGTCAATAAATAGAAGTCTAGACCAAAAAAAGTGCAAGGTCACATACAGTTAGCAGAAAAGGGTGTGGTCTGCCAGAACACACTGCAGGGTCAGATCATCAGCCATATGAAGATAACTACTTGACTGATGACAGGTCGATCTTTCCACAACTTAACTAGCTCTCCAGACTGAACCCCATTTATAGGGTTAACTTTCAAATGATTTGAAACAATGCTGTGAAAAAAAGTTACAAGTGAGGCACATGAATCATAGAAATCTGAGCACAGTCTTTCAGAAAAGATTTGTTCTTGTTTGAAGAAATCAAAGAATGGGGAAAAGCAAATGCTCATTGTTTTGTTTTTTTGTAAAAAAACAGGTATGTATCTTCTCGAATTACAGTAAATGCAAAGACGATTATAACAAGTTGAAGAAGTGTGGGTGTGTGGGAAGCTTGACATCCCTGTACATACAGACACACAGATGCACACACATACACACACACAGTCTGAACAGAGGAACCTGGTAGGGGTATCCTCTTTCTCCATTGTTATTTGTGTTATATTTACAACCACTGGCAAAGAAAATAAAGGACTCAGAAATTCAAGGATATAATTGGAACAGTGCTTAAGAAAACTTGGCATTATTTGCAGATGATATTATTTTGTAACTGATGGAACCAGAAAAGGATATTGCAGTGTTGTGGAATATTATGAGGGTTTTTTTTTCAGAATATAAAATTAATGAAGATACAATAAAGGCTATAGTTTTAAACTATGTACTACACATGGATTAGTCCAGCAATGTCCATATTTTTGGGGACATAATAAAATTAATTCTTTCTCAGCTCCCCTGCTATAACTCTCCTTCCTTCTCTTTCCTAAATATACCCTAATTCCTGGTGCTTCAGACTTTCCCACTCCCCTCTTCATCTCTATGCTGAATTTCTTATTTTTTCATCTCTATGCTGGATTTCTTATTTTTGTGCTACTCAGTTGCACATGGATTCATATGCAGTATGCTCATATCTGTTCATGTATTTACAATTGTCTCAGAGTTCAACTAATGATTCTCTGTATATTTGTATTCTCTGTTATCTTTATTATATGTATATATTACCATTATTAGTATTGTTACTGTTGTGGAGCTTTTCAGCCCTGGTTACTGCTGAAAACAGACTCCTGGCCCAGTCGGACATTACCTGGTTAACAAATGTAATAAATAAATAAATAAATAAATAAATAGATAGATAAAAGTGTTTAGGAGAATGGATTAAAAAGGTTTTGGTTATGACAGGTAACAATATATGGGAAGAGACTAAACAAAAGATAATACAAAAATTGAGAAACTGGAAGCTCTTACCTATGGATATGCATAACAGGATACAAGCAGTACAAATGTATTTATTCCTTTTAGTTTTATACATAGGTCGGGCATATTTTTATGAACCAAAAGAGAATTTGGTGACAGTAATTAATAAAGAGTTGAAGGTTTTATTTGGGAGTGGAAGAGGGCAAGAGTCAAGTGAGATAAGTTGATCCTCCTAAAAGAAGAAGGAGATGTAGGATTACCTGATCTGAAGGGATATTTCAGAGCTACGCAGTAAAGGTTCTTATATATAACACAAGCAGAAAGTCACAAATCAAAGTGGAAAGGAAAGATGATAAAACAGGAGCATAATTCAAGAAATAAGGAAAGAAGGGGATTTTGAACACAGATCCTTGAGGAGAATGACAATAGTCATGCAGAATAAAAGCGTTGACATCTGGGAACAAAATTCAAGTAATAAACCAATTTTCTCTTCCTGTCCTAACTTACAGTTTTGGAGTCGTTGACTGGCCCCAAATGGTGTTGGATAGATTAGACAGGAAAACAAGAAGGATGCTTCATGCTCATCAAATGATTTATAAAAATCAGTACATGCCAAGATTATATATTCTCCATTCCGACGGAGGTATGGGCTTTCTTGAAACTGATTACATGTATAGGTCTGCGATCATGGGACTGCATACATATCTGCTGAGCTCACTAGACCCAAAATATAGTGAAAGTTTTGAAACTTGAGGAGAATAAATCTAATATGACTTCCCTTTTTAGTCTAGCAGAAGCATATCACAGTCAAGCAGGAATGGAAATCAAACCAGAAGTAGATAAAAATCAGGCAACAACTGAATGTGCCAAAAAACAAAAGAAAGAATATAAGGTGAAGGATCAGATGAGAAGGCAAGAAATGCGGAAAATGCATAAATATAATTGCAAGCATAGAAAACTCCTGGAACAACCTCATGTTGATCAGGACTGAATGCAGGAATGGCTAAGGAGAGGCAAACTCAAACCAAAAGATGAAAGGTTAATATTTGTGGCCCAAGATAGTGGGCTATGTGCACATTGGTTTACAAAGTCCATTGAACATGTGGGAGAAACAGACAAATGTAGGTTTTGTAAAACAGAATTGGAAACAGTTACACACCTTGTTGCTGGTTGTGATATACTAATGACAGAAGAACCATATGCTGAAAGGCTTAATAATGTGGCAAGACTGTTGCACTGGGGATTCTGCAAACATTATAATAGTGAAGTAGCCGAAAAAGACTGGAAACGAGCCACAAAGCATTATAGAAAAAGAAGAGGTCTATATCACATGGGATCACCCATTATCAACGGTTCAAAAACTAGATGCAAGAAAACCAGATATAGTGGTCCGTGAAAAGAAGACAAAAGTAACATTGATCATTGAAATTGCTACACCCAGTGAGTACAGTGTCTTCTGTACAGAGAGACACAAAGTCATAAAATATCAGGATTTGCAAGCAGAAACATGAGCAATGTAGAAGAAAGATACCCAGACAGTTCCAGTAGTAGTATTAGCAATGGGTCTTATAAAAAGGAATCTACAATCGTATTTAGATATGTTACCAATACATGTAAAGCCATATGAATTGCAGAATATCGGCAAAGAGAATGGGCAGGGAGAATCCTAAATGAAAGGCCTGCACTGATTGAGTAATTAACTGAATTTAGATCCGAAGCTGCTGTTAAAAAATGGATAATTACTAGGGCATATAAAATATTTCATAATAACAAGAATCAATCAAAAGAGATCAGAAAGGATTGGAAAGAAAGACTAAATATGCAATTCACAAAGCAACAATTGGAGGACAGACGAATGCCTCCCAAATATGTACCAAAGCATAGAATATTTTGATTTTTTTCCTGGAAGTGTTTCCACCGATACCTTTATACCCCAAGCAAACACCAAAGACTTTTTCCTTTTGTAGATGTCAAATGTTGGAGGTGTGATGGGAAAAAAAGAGGTAACTAGGAACATATGTTTTTGGGGGGGGTGTAATGAGTTAGCAGACTTTAAAAATTCCCTACAGAATACTTTGTCAGGAATACTGCAATAATAACTGTAACTAAGGAAGTGATTATTTTGAACTTGGATAGAGGAGCTGAATTGCTTAGACACAGTAAGGCTTTGTTAAGTTTAATTCTGGTGGCTGCCAAAAAAGCAATTACTAGAAAATGGAAATGGAAATTAAAATTTAAGCCAGCTATAAATATTAATAAATATAAATAAATAATAGTAGTAAATTTTGTAACAGAGTTAAAAGAACAGGAAGTGGCATCGTATGAAAAGAGTAAGAGTAAAGTACATAGAAAAAATGGAAACTGTGAGAACAATACATCCAAAACATGTTTTGTAGGAGGAATGAGGTTTAATAGAAGGCAAGAATGCAATAATTCATGTAATGCTGCTTAGATTATACATCACATATACTGTTATATATCCTGTAATGTTTGTAAATGTGAACTCTTAATATGATTTGATTACTTTTATATGTGTATGTTTGCCTATTTCACAAAATGTTCGACTTTCATATGGTCGAGATCATATGATCGAACATTTAAATGTCCAAAAATGTGAAAACAAATAAACAAAAGGAAAAAAAAAATAAACAGTGCCAGCAGGGGGGGCAAGCCCCCCTGCACCCCCCCCCCCCTGCTATTTAAGTATACTAACCCAGAGATCGCACTACATTGCGGTAAAGGAACATCTTCCCATTCCGTGCTGTATGGAGATGCCCATTCAGACCATTCGAACTTTTAAAAGTTCAATCATATGGTCTCGGCCATATGAAAGTCGAGCTTTTAAAAGTTCGACCTTCTGAAGGGGACCCATATATATATATATATGATATTTATGCACATCTGCATGTATTCCTTTGAGGGAAACTTTCTATTACGGTGACTTTAGATAGCTACATGTTACATTTACAGGTAAATCTTCTCAGTGGATTAAATCTTGCAATCCACCTTGTAATGTTGGCTTTCACACATTTTGACCACACTGACAAGAATTCATAGTACAGAGTTCGGATCCAGAAATCATACATTTTACACATAGTATATCTATTCCACAAGGATTATATCCCATGCTGTCATTGTTGACCCATTACAAGAAAAATCTCTCTATTTTAATGTTGGCACTTGAAAAATAAGTGCAGACAAGCCGAAAAAAAGACCAAAATTACTGGAGAAGAGCGAATCTCGAACATCGCTCTTCTCCTTTAAATTATTTTCTGCAGGGGAAAGCCCTCCTGCAGCCCCTGTCATGTGAAAGACAAGCCCCACAGACCTCTGAACTTCTATATACAAACTGCAAGATCTCCATTCTTTGAAGAAATGGGAATAATTCGAGAAATGAATATCTCGGACTTAGGATATGTAAATCCATTTATTTTGGTTGTTCATTCTCCATGTTTTGGGACTTGCATTAGTGCGTTCCAACATTTTAAATGTATACCACTGATAATTGGAAGAATTCAGAAGGTTAACACACTATATTATGGATATCTGTAATGTTAAACATGAAAGCTAATTAAAATTCAGAGCTGTGACTTAATGAATATGAATATATTAACAAGGACTTTTATGCATTGTATGTTCTTATTGTTCCATATCTAATAAGAAAATTGTGTCTGAAAGTTGGACTGTTCACATGATACCCCACTAAAACATTTAAACAAAATATAGCTAACACAAACAAAGGCAAGTGTCCTTTACTAACAGAGCAGTATAGCTCAGTACTAGACAGTATTAATGAAGTGTGAATGACCTGACCTACTTTCCAGTGGATGAACTGTTACTGGAGAAATTAACTGGGGAAGAGCAGGAGTAAATACCTGATGGAGGACTGCCCATTCCAGGGAGAGGGTAGCCTATTTCATTGTAATGGTCATTTCCACTGGAATAAATGGAATACAGCATGAAGGATATAGACTGGAGAGATGTGCATGGCTTTGCCAAACAGCATTTATGTGGCAGCCTTCAGGGGGTGGGCAAATATAGAAGCCCTTACATACATATAGGAAGGAGAAGGTGTGTCAAGCCTTCATATGTGATCACGCACATCAAACACAGAAGGATGGAGTTAGGATCAGTAATAAAAGACCTGATGGCTGCTTGGATGATGGCCTGTTATGACTGGCTGTCTCCTAAAGGAAAACAAATGAGCTAATCATGTCACGTGTTTGCATGGTTGCTATACAGCAGATAGAAAAAGAACACAAAGAAATGCCCCAGATGATGATATTGCATGCACAACTCATGTGCATGCCTGCCCAGCTTCATATAATTGCTTGTTCATATATTTATCTTTAAAAAAAACCTCCCAAACAATGAAAACAGCGTATTTACATTAAATATATATTTGCTACAACAAGACTCTCAATATACATAATATAAAGATTCGATATTAGAGGAAGTTTTAAGTAAAAGTAAGAACTAGAGAGGATACCAGAAGGGTAGCTATGGGGTTGTCTTGTGGAGAGCTGTTCACAAACATAGTTAAGTTACAATGGGAAAATAAATATTTGTATAATGCAACATTTTTTGGTTGTTGTGTTTTTATACCCATTTTTGGATGATATTTTCATCCTGTGGAACGAGTCTAAGGATGAACTAGAATAATTTATGAAATATATGAATATGAGCATCATTTTCTTGAAGATTACTCGCAATATGAATGATGAACAAATAGCCTACTTAGATGTATGGCTGATGAAAGATGAAGTAAATGAGAGATTCATATCCAGGATTTATAGAAAGGAAACATACTCCAATATTGTTTATACTTTTCAAGTGTTCATCCTAATAAACAGAAGAGAATAAACAGAAGTGAGCGATAGTGACAGGGCAGTTCATACAAGCTGCCCGTATGACTACAGATATGGAAATGTTTTGGGATGAGTGTACATTATTGAAGAATATGTTCCTGAACTGTGGATATGCATTAAGTTTTATAAATAACTTAACATTAGAAGTTATTAATAAAAGAGAGAACAATTTTTATGTACCTATTTTAGGAAAAACGGAGTACAGTAATCGACAAATTGAATCCAATGAAGTAATGGAAGTAAGGGGGGAATGATGTAATAAAACAGAATGATCAGTACAAATGTTCTTTCAACATGACATTTAATAGTGATAGTTTTGAGGTAACGAACATTTTAGAAAATAATTGGATAAGCTTAAATAATGATAGAGATATAAGGGAAAAATGTGTTGTACATATTAAAGGAATGAACTTGAAAAACATGTTTGAGAACCACATAATAGATAAGAATGCATTTATGTGTAAATGTGGTTCTTGTGCATATTGCAAGTATATCCTTGAAGGCAATACATTTTGTGTTCACTACATAATTGTTAATATGAAAAGAAAATGTAATTGTAATACAGACAAAGTGGTTTATTGTGCTCTGTATTGTTCATTTAAAGGGTTTTATGTGTGTAAAACCAAGAAGAACCTTAAAGAAAGAAAGAATGTATGAGCACTGACAAGACATAAAACTCAAAAAAGAAACAAGTGCTCTATATAAACATGAGATAGAAAATGAAGGGCATAATTTTAAGTTTATAATATTGGAGAAAACTGAAGTAAATGAAAGGGGAGGGTCTTGGGATTTATGCCTCGAAAGACCTGAATTGTATTGGCAACTGAGGTTAAACACTAGGAACTGGCCAGGATTAAATGAACGTGTATCTATTTCAAGTATACTAAAACTAAAAGCAAAGGACCAATAGATAATGCATTATAATGTTTTATTAGTTTTGTTAGTATTAGATTTAATGTATCTTACATATTTGTTTTATCATTGCATTATATTTACTGTACTGACAGTCATTTTGGTATATAGTAGGATGGGCTTACGCAGTATAAGATTGTTTAACAAGAAGGGGGTGTGGGGAAGGCTTGGCAATCACATGATGCTGACGTTGCAGGTTTAAACATAAAAAGCGAGTCGGCAGACTAATGCACACTGTCTGATGAAGTTTTTAATGATAAAATAAAAATCACTTTACATTTCAATGTGTTACTTTTGTATTTGTAAAAGGTGTTCACACATTTGTTTTTAAAGTGATATTTGTGTATAATAAATGGTCCCACATTTACGAAACTACTCAGACTAGTTACTCTTCCTGAAGGTTTCCAGTGAAGATGTTTTTCCTTCAGCTATTTACATTGTTGGATTCGTTGAAGTCACAAGCTGAAACAGATATGCCATAATCAATATTATGGTGATTACCTTCCACTGAAGGTTGAAAAACTGTGGAGTTCCTAAATTACATTCCATGTTAGAAGGTTCTCCATTGTTGCCTCCACCATTGACTTGTAATAGGTGTTGTGACAATTGCTGAACCAACAAAGTAAGATTTCCAACAAGGCCAGGAAGATTTATGTTGTTAACTGAAGAAACATTGGGGGTGTCTGAAAAAAGCAGGTCCTGCGAGTCTGGAGCAAACATACCAACAGCACCCTTGAGAAAAAACAGTAAAACACAATGAAAACCAAGTGGAACTCTGGAACTGGTACGTTAAAAAGCCAATAGTAAATATATAAAATGACCAGGTAGCCCAAAACTCACGTAAGAACCTTTATTATACAAAGTTAAAATGTTTAGTGCTTTCGTCAATAATGGCATCCTCAGAACTATTGAATAATGTGTACGATACTAACAGCAAATAAAATCTCTTGTAAAAACACCCCTCCCATAAATTCTGCCCAATCAGAGATCAAGAAAAAGTGCAAAACCACAAATCGTGCATTGTGTAATACATCTAATAAAATTTAAGAACTATGTAAAATAAAAAACAATCATAATACACCATTATATAAACACACAAACCCATTTTTCACCCAATGAAATGCTTAAAAAACAACTACCAATCCTATGAGTAAAAGCCAAACATCAGCCAATAAAATTTAAAAACAAAAGACAAAGCATTAAACAAGTAGATGCAAACATACAGTGACCAAAGTCCATACTTTTGTGGATCTATATTTCGGTTCAGTGATGATTGAAATAGAGTTGTTGAGTCCAGGTTGTGTGCTAGCATTTAATTTCAATTGTGATATCATTTTGCAATGTAGCAAGTTGTTTTTCCAGTCGCCAGTCAGTACATCACATTGCACCTGTTCTAGTACACAAAAATTAAACCTAGCAAAGTTGTTGAACATTGATGTATGCCTTGCTAGTGCACTTTTACTGTCTTTTCTCTGAATGCTGTAAACACGCTGGTAAATTCACTTGTTGAATGCATTAGTATCGTACACATTAATCAATGATTCAGAGAATGTCATTATTGATAAAAGTACTAAACCATGATTTTAACTTTGTATAATAAGGTTTAGATGTGAGTTTTGGGCTGCCTGGTCATTATATATATTTATTATAAATTCATAACCGTTTTGTTAAAAGTCATGCTTTTTTCTAAATCATATATTTGTTTCTGTTTGTTTATCTCCTATATAGAGGAAGCATAGACATGTTTCAACAGGGCTTCAGAAGAGATAGTCAGATAACTACATGAAAGACTGCCTGATCAGTGTGTGTGACTCCTTGGACTGGAAGTATAACACACTGGATCATGTAGTGTCTGTAATGAAATGCCTACTGAGGAGGGTCAGCATCCATATGGATGGAAAGCCACTACATCATCAGGTGTTAGCCAATGTGTCCACATTAGAACCCCCTCCTGTAGTGGCACTATTTCCACAGTTCTGTCAGTTATTGAGGTGTCCACATCAAAGTATCCATGTGGTCATGGTTGTGGATGTAGTTATCATGTGAACTCATCATGCAGATATCACTTACATTAAGGTAGCACCCTCACTTCTAGCCAGTGTCATGGAAGTAGCAGTGCAACTCCTGGCACAGGTAGTTCTCATGGTCAAGTGCAATGACAGTGAACTGCATCCTCCCTCTACCATGCATGGCTCACACCTGTCCAGGATGCCAGGGAGTAGTTTTAGTATAAGTGTTCTTATTGCATTCCTGCAGACCCATACACAGTGAGTATCATCTAATGAATGATTTACATCTGTTGTTGCAGGCCATGACCATGGATATTTGTTGTTAACCTGATTTCTCACACACACAGACACACACATACTCACACACACACACACACACACACACACACACACACACACACACACACACACACACACACACACACACACACACACACACACACACACACACACACAAGCATACACACACACACACACACACACACACACACACACACACACACACACACACACACACACATACACACACAAGCATACACACACACACACACACACACACAAGCATGCACACACACACACACACACACACACAAGCATGCACACACACACTCTCACACACACACACACACACACACACACACACACACACTTATTTAGGGGTCAGGCTTACCCTCCTGCAACCCCACCCCATGCAAGTGATGATGAATGTGCCCTGCCTTTTGCACATTTCTTTTTGACTTAGGGTTGTTGCCTATGTTTAATGTGCAAAGTGGATAGGTAATGTTTGTTTGCTCAGATACTTGCGTAATCAAAAGTATTGCAATTATTTTTTTCTACTTTCTTTTTCCTGCTCAAGTTTAAATGATTGTTATGTAGCTTTTGAACCTCATTGCATTTGTGCTATTATTCTTGTTAATGCACTCCTACTTGTTAGTAATTACTGCTTGCTCAGCAACTTGAGCAAATGATGCTAAGACTGCCCTGGTCACTATCAGGGTGTCTATGCTTCACAACTTTAATGCATGATGCACAGTATTGGGCGTATTAACATTTATGTTGCATATGTCACTCATATGTTACTGCTGTCATTCCTGTACATTTGAGCCATGTTTTGTCTGATTTGTAATCCTTACATATAGAAGGTAATCATTTATATCTATTTTTTACAAGTTCCTCACCTACTCTGGTTAATGCTACTACTACAAGTTGTCTCTTTTGGGGCAGACTCTGATGCCCACCAAACAGAACCATTACATGGATATGAAAAGTGTACTTGTTTTGCATGCATCACTATTACTGGCTGCATGTGTTGTTTCTTAGGTTTTTCACTTAGGTAGTGAGTGCATGCACTATCCTCTGCCTCTTAGCCAGGGCCATAGCATATTGTGCACCCCTTGATCTGCCAGGATCATCCACAACTGCTTGTTCTTCCTTAGACTCCTAATCTGTGCCTGCTGGCCCTGGGAACTTTGGTACTTGACCTTGTTGTCCTTGTTGCAGCTATTTCCTGACTATGATATTGCGCAACATGGCACAGATGGTGAATATTTTGCTATGGTCCTGGGTCATACTGCTGGGCACCAGATGTGTCTACATATTGCAACCTTGATTTGAGAACACTGGATACATACTCTATAATATTCCTAGTTTGAGCGTGTGCATCATTGTATCTTTGCTCAAAGGAGTTTTGTGAGTTTCTCATGGGTATCATGACCAAAGGTTCCAGAGCATAACCTGCATCACCCACAGGATGTCCTTGTGGAAAGTCATCCTAGAAAACCTCACATACAGGTCACAGGTGTGCCATATGGGTGAGTCATGAAAACTACGAGAGTTACCTGCACACACATTGTAGATTATCGCCTGGGTATTAAAGACCACCTGACAGTTGATAGAGTGACATCCTTTCCTGTTGATGTAAGTCCTTCCTTGTTCATCAAGTGGGGCTTTTACTTCAATGTGTGTGCAGTCTACGGCTCCTGGGATGTCAGGGAAATGTGCTATGGCATAAAAATGTTGCATGGTGGTAGCTCTCTCCTGTGGGTTATGTTGAAACCAGATATGCTGCCTTGCATGTTGCAGCATTGCCGTTAGAAATAGGAGTGATATTCCTGAGGCTGAGGTTAGTGACACCCTTAATATATCCCCTGCAGGTCTCTGAAAAGTTCCTGTAGCTAGTATACATAATGCTGCACATAACCTTGTTTCCACTTGAATGGGTTCTTCATATTTTCCACAGGGCCTTAGCTGAGAGGGGGCAGAGGCTGCATATTTCCTCTAAGTTATCCCTCTCCACCCTGTAGAGCTTTAATATTTCAGTATCATGAAGTCCATGATAGGTGAAATGTGTTCTGAAAACTCTTCTTCTAGGCCAAGGTCTGGCAGCAGCCGCACCTTGTATTAAAGCCTGTTGCATGTAGAGGTTAATGATAGCAGCAGCAGCACCTTGTATTAAAGCCTGTTGCATGTAGAGGTTAATGATAGCAGCAGCAGCACCTTGTATTAAAGCCTGTTGCATGTAGAGGTTAATGATAGCAGCAGCACCACCTTGTATTAAAGCCTGTTGCATGTAGAGGTTAATGATAGCAGCAGCAGCGCCTTGTATTAAAGCCTGTTGCATGTAGAGGTTAATGATAGCAGCAGCACCGTATTAAAGCCTGTTGCATGTAGAGGTTAATGATAGCAGCAGCACCTTGTATTAAAGCCTGTTGCATGTAGAGGTTAATGATAGCAGCAACAGCACCTTGTATTAAAGCCTGTTGCATGTAGAGGTTAATGATAGCAGCAGCACCTTGTATTAAAGCCTGTTGCATGTAGAGGTTAATGACAGCAGCAGCAGCACCTTGTATTAAAGCCTGTTGCATGTAGAGGTTAATGATAGCAGCAGCACCTTGTATTAAAGCCTGTTGTATGTAGAGGTTAATGATAGCAGCAGCACCTTGTATTAAAGCCTGTTGCATGTAGAGGTTAATGATAGCAGCAACAGCACCTTGTATTAAAGCCTGTTGCATGTAGAGGTTAATGATAGCAGCAGCACCTTGTATTAAAGCCTGTTGCATGTAGAGGTTAATGATAGCAGCAGCAGCACCTTGTATTAAAGCCTGTTGCATGTAGAGGTTAATGATAGCAGCAGCAGCACCTTGTATTAAAGCCTGTTGCATGTAGAGGTTAATGATAGCAGCAGCACCTTGTATTAAAGCCTGTTGCATGTAGAGGTTAATGATAGCAGCAGCACCTTGTATTAAAGCCTGTTGCATGTAGAGGTTAATGATAGCAGCAGCAGCACCTTGTATTAAAGCCTGTTGCATGTAGAGGTTAATGATAGCAGCAGCACCTTGTATTAAAGCCTGTTGCATGTAGCGGTTAATGATAGCAGCAGCACCTTGTATTAAAGCCTGTTGCATGTAGAGGTTAATGATAGCAGCAACAGCACCTTGTATTAAAGCCTGTTGCATGTAGAGGTTAATGATAGCAGCAGCACCTTGTATTAAAGCCTGTTGCATGTAGAGGTTAATGATAGCAGCAGCACCTTGTATTAAAGCCTGTTGCATGTAGAGGTTAATGATAGCAGCAACAGCACCTTGTATTAAAGCCTGTTGCATGTAGAGGTTAATGATAGCAGCAGCAGCACCTTGTATTAAAGCCTGTTGCATGTAGAGGTTAATGATAGCAGCAGCACCTTGTATTAAAGCCTGTTGCATGTAGAGGTTAATGATAGCAGCAGCACCTTGTATTAAAGCCTGTTGCATGTAGAGGTTAATGATAGCAGCAGCACCTTGTATTAAAGCCTGTTGCATGTAGAGGTTAATGATAGCAGCAGCAGCACCTTGTATTAAAGCCTGTTGCATGTAGAGGTTAATGATAGCAGCACCTTGTATTAAAGCCTGTTGCATGTAGAGGTTAATGATAGCAGCAACAGCACCTTGTATTAAAGCCTGTTGCATGTAGAGGTTAATGATAGCAGCAGCAGCACCTTGTATTAAAGCCTGTTGCATGTAGAGGTTAATGATAGCAGCAGTAGCACCTTGTATTAAAGCCTGTTGCATGTAGAGGTTAATGATAGCAGCAGCACCTTGTATTAAAGCCTGTTGCATGTAGAGGTTAATGATAGCAGCAGCACCTTGTATTAAAGCCTGTTGCATGTAGAGGTTAATGATAGCAGCAGCACCTTGTATTAAAGCCTGTTGCATGTAGAGGTTAATGATAGCAGCAGCACCTTGTATTAAAGCCTGTTGCATGTAGAGGTTAATGATAGCAGCAGCACCTTGTATTAAAGCCTGTTGCATGTAGAGGTTAATGATAGCAGCACCTTGTATTAAAGCCTGTTGCATGTAGAGGTTAATGATAGCAGCAGCACCTTGTATTAAAGCCTGTTGCATGTAGAGGTTAATGATAGCAGCAGCACCTTGTATTAAAGCCTGTTGCATGTAGGTTAATGATAGCAGCAGCACCTTGTATTAAAGCCTGTTGCATGTAGAGGTTAATGATAGCAGCAGCACCTTGTATTAAAGCCTGTTGCATGTAGAGGTTAATGATAGCAGCAGCACCTTGTATTAAAGCCTGTTGCATGTAGAGGTTAATGATAGCAGCAGCACCTTGTATTAAAGCCTGTTGCATGTAGAGGTTAGTGATAGCAGCAGCACCTTGTATTAAAGCCTGTTGCATGTAGAGGTTAATGATAGCAGCAACAGCACCTTGTATTAAAGCCTGTTGCATGTAGAGGTTAATGATAGCAGCAGCACCTTGTATTAAAGCCTGTTGCATGTAGAGGTTAATGATAGCAGCAGCACCTTGTATTAAAGCCTGTTGCATGTAGAGGTTAATGATAGCAGCAGCACCTTGTATTAAAGCCTGTTGCATGTAGAGGTTAATGATAGCAGCACCTTGTATTAAAGCCTGTTGCATGTAGAGGTTAATGATAGCAGCAGCACCTTGTATTAAAGCCTGTTGCATGTAGAGGTTAATGATAGCAGCAGCACCTTGTATTAAAGCCTGTTGCATGTAGAGGTTAATGATAGCAGCAGCACCTTGTGTTAAAGCCTGTTGCATGTAGTGGTTAATGATAGCAGCAGCACCTTGTATTAAAGCCTGTTGCATGTAGAGGTTAATGATAGCAGCAGCACCTTGTATTAAAGCCTGTTGCATGTAGAGGTTAATGATAGCAGCAGCACCACCTTGTATTAAAGCCTGTTGCATGTAGAGGTTAATGATAGCAGCAGCAGCACCTTGTATTAAAGCCTGTTGCATGTAGAGGTTAATGATAGCAGCAGCAGCAGCACCTTGTATTAAAGCCTGTTGCATGTAGAGGTTAATGATAGCAGCAGCACCTTGTATTAAAGCCTGTTGCATGTAGAGGTTAATGATGGCAGCAGCACCTTGTATTAAAGCCTGTTGCATGTAGAGGTTAATGATAGCAGCAGCAGCACCTTGTATTAAAGCCTGTTGCATATAGAGGTTAATGATAGCAGCAGCACCTTGTATTAAAGCCTGTTGCACGTAGAGGTTAATGATAGCAGCAACAGCACCTTGTATTAAAGCCTGTTGCATGTAGAGGTTAATGATAGCAGCAGCACCTTGTATTAAAGCCTGTTGCATGTAGCGGTTAATGATAGCAGCAGCACCTTGTATTAAAGCCTGTTGCATGTAGAGGTTAATGATAGCAGCAGCAGCACCTTGTATTAAAGCCTGTTGCATGTAGAGGTTAATGATAGCAGCAGCAGCACCTTGTATTAAAGCCTGTTGCATGAAGAGGTTAATGATAGCAGCAGCACCTTGTATTAAAGCCTGTTGCATGTAGAGGTTAATGCTAGCAGCAGCAGCACCTTGTATTAAAGCCTGTTGCATGTAGAGGTTAATGATAGCAGCAGCAGCACCTTGTATTAAAGCCTGTTGCATGTAGAGGTTAATGATAGCAGCAGCAGCACCTTGTATTAAAGCCTGTTGCATGTAGAGGTTAATGATAGCAGCAGCACCTTGGATTGAAGCCTGTTGTATGTAGAGGTTAATGATAGCAGCAGCAGCACCTTGTATTAAAGCCTGTTGCATGTAGAGGTTAATGATAGCAGCAACAGCACCTTGTATTAAAGCCTGTTGCATGTAGAGGTTAATGATAGCAGCAGCACCTTGTATTAATGCCTGTTGCATGTAGAGGTTAATGATAGCAGCAGCAGCACCTTGTATTAAAGCCTGTTGCATGTAGAGGTTAATGATAGCAGCAGCACCTTGTATTAAAGCCTGTTGCATGTAGAGGTTAATGATAGCAGCACCTTGTATTAAAGCCTGTTGCATGTAGAGGTTAATGATAGCAGCAGCACCTTGTATTAAAGCCTGTTGCATGTAGAGGTTAATGATAGCAGCAGCACCTTGTATTAAAGCCTGTTGCATGTAGAGGTTAATGATAGCAGCAGCAGCACCTTGTATTAAAGCCTGTTGCATGTAGAGGTTAATGATAGCAGCAGCAGCACCTTGTATTAAAGCCTGTTGCATATAGAGGTTAATGATAGCAGCAGCACCTTGTATTAAAGCCTGTTGCATGTAGAGGTTAATGATAGCAGCAGCAGCACCTTGTATTAAAGCCTGTTGCATGTAGAGGTTAATGATAGCAGCAGCAGCACCTTGTATTAAAGCCTGTTGCATGTAGAGGTTAATGATAGCAGCAGCACCTTGTATTAAAGCCTGTTGCATGTAGAGGTTAATGATAGCAGCAGCACCTTGTATTAATGCCTGTTGCATGTAGAGGTTAATGATAGCAGCAGCACCTTGTATTAAAGCCTGTTGCATGTAGAGGTTAATGATAGCAGCAGCACCTTGTATTAAAGCCTGTTGCATGTAGAGGTTAATGATAGCAGCAGCACCTTGTATTAAAGCCTGTTGCATGTAGAGGTTAATGATAGCAGCAGCACCTTGTATTAAAGCCTGTTGCATGTAGAGGTTAATGATAGCAGCAGCAGCACCTTGTATTAAAGCCTGTTGCATGTAGAGGTTAATGATAGCAGCAGCACCTTGTATTAAAGCCTGTTGCATGTAGAGGTTAATGATAGCAGCAGCACCTTGTATTAAAGCCTGTTGCATGTAGAGGTTAATGATAGCAGCAGCACCTTGTATTAAAGCCTGTTGCATGTAGAGGTTAATGATAGCAGCAGCAGCACCTTGTATTAAAGCCTGTTGCATGTAGAGGTTAATGATAGCAGCAGCAGCACCTTGTATTAAAGCCTGTTGCATGTAGAGGTTAATGATAGCAGCAGCAGCACCTTGTATTAAAGCCTGTTGCATGTAGAGGTTAATGATAGCAGCAGCAACCCCTAACATTTTTTCTAAGTGTCTTTGTAGCTATATTACAAAGAATCTACCAATTTCAAACAACTACTATTAGAACATCTATCCAAAATCTGGCACTGCTCCCACGCCAGACCTGACTGAGAAGATATCTATAACTCTCAACACACTGTCCACTCCTTACCTCATTTTCTCCCCCTCCTCACTGCTATTACTACTCAAAAAAAATAAAAATAAAATATATATATATATATAAAGGAAATCTCATTTGTTTATAACTATTATTTAATATGTAAACAGTACTAATTTTATTTTTCTCACAGAGATCTTTACTGAAATGCTTGCGTTTTTTTCTTCTTGAACCTGTATCTACTAGAAAACTGTATTGAATACTTCTTTGTGCAGACTAACTAGATGATGTGTATTCTGCATCTTACTATATGTATACTATTGTATTATCTAATTATTGTATATTGCTTATATTTCTGTGGAGCTTTTCTCTCCAGGCCTCCACTGAAAGTGGGCTTCTGGCCCAGTCAGACTTTTCCGGTAAACAAATGTAAATAAATACATAAACATTGGAATTCAGAGCTAAAGGGAGCACAGTGTGTAGGTGCAGGTTTTTATGAATTCCTGAATTATTCCACCATGTTGAAATGCTTCATTAGCATGCAGTTCACCCACTTATGCCTTCATTAGCATATTCTGCCACTTACCTTTGTTTTGCAACTTTGCATGGCATGTTGAGCTGATTAATGAATAGCTAACAGCACACTCAATGCTACTCATTGCACACACACACACGCACACACACACACACACACACACACACACACACACACACACACACACACACACACACACACACAAACACACACGCACACACACACACAGGGTTTAACATGGGTTTTCAGGAATCCTGACCATGGTGCTCCATTAACTTTTTAAGTGAATTAGAGTAATATTTAAACATTATTCCTGACTTTATAGGTTCATAGGTTCATAGGTTCATACTAGGCTATCTGCCCAAGGGCATTTATAAGCCTAGCCCATAGTTATGTGGCTTTCGCCACCCCTTTAGTTTGAATAAAAACTATGCCTATCATTTTTCTGTGCCTCTGTCAAGCAGTGACACTGAAGTAATCCCTGGGGTATATCTGCGATCTCCCATCCATTGGTCAAGATTCCTCTTGAACAAGGCCAGCGAGGTGCTCTGCCTCACATGTACCGGGATTTTGTTCCACAGCATAGGGAGTCTCTGGGTGATGAATCTGTCCCTCCAGCACGTTCTATTTATAACCGTGTCAAGGTTTAAGTCTCCCCCTTGTGGTTCTGAGGGATCTAGATTTTTGAGTTGAAGCATATTCATCAAATCTGGGTTTGACATGGCCTTATATGTCAGGCACAGGTCACCTCTGAGCAAGCGGTATGAGACTGAATAAAGCTGGAGTTCTTTCAGTCGGGCAGCATAAGACATATTTTTGAGACCCTTTATCCTTTTGGTGAGGAACTTTTGGGGCCTTTCAAGCTGCATCAGGTGTCTGGTCAGATACATTCGAACGGGCATTGTACTCAATCATAGGTCTAATGAGTGATGAGTACAGGGGACGATGACCTCCCTTGATCTAGATGTGAATCCTTCATGATCAGGTGGGCGATATAGAAGGTTTTCCTAACTACTTTAGCAACATGAGTGTCAAGCGAAGACTACTGTCAACTTGGGTCCCCAGATCCCTGATGACTTTTCTGTGCTCAGTGGATTGTCACCTATATGGTAGCTAGGGGTAACCTTGTTTTTCCCGAAGGGTATGACTATGCATTTTTGGCGTTTAACTTCAGGCCATGGCTCTGGCACCAGTTATCCGTTTCTGTGAGGCCCTTCTGGAGGATATCTGTGTCAGATGTGTTTTCGACTATGGCGCCCAGTTTGCAGTCATCTGCAAACTTTGTCAGCCATAACCCTCCTGCGTTTGCTTGTACTTCAGAAAAGTAGATGCCGAACAAGAGTGGACCCAGGACTGAGCCCTGTGGGACACCACTTGTGACAGGCTTTGAGTCTGACATGGCTCCAGCAACTCTGACCCTGTGGGTTCTGTCGCTTAGCCAGTTTGCAACCCATCTTGTGATGTATGGGTTTACATTCAAGCTGATGAGTTTTTCGATGATACCTGAGTGGGGTATTGTGTCGAAGGCCTTTGCCAGGTCGAGGTAGGCTGTATGGACTGCCTTTCCCTCATCAATGGCCTTGTAGAGTAATATTTAAACATTATTCCTGATTTTATCCCTCCACATTAGTTTGACTTTGTCCGGAGTTCTTTACCAAATAAGATGAGAGGTATGGTGTAACCCCAAAACACTCAGATCTAAATTATGTCTATTGATATTATTTCAGCTAACCAAAAATAGAGTACTAGGTGGTTCATGTTGCTACATTTGCTTGGTACAGTCTTTGTTTTTCAGTGCTGTTTTCCTTACAGGGGGCTGGAAAATTAGATGTCCTTGTGTGCAGTCTCAGTAGCGCAAGAGGTAGCCTGTTTACATTTGGGGCAGAAGGCAGTGGGTTCTGTTCCCACTCAAGGAGCTTGGGTTACTTTTTCAATACTTAGACTGCACTATAGCATAAGGGTGAGGTGCATTCCTGATGTGCTGTTCTTCAGATGAGACATTAAACTGCCCGACATGGTGGTAGCTCAGGTGCATGTAAAAGATCCAGTGGCACATATCATGAACAGTAGGGTAAGTTCCCAGGTGTCCTGGCAAAATTTACCCTAGTCAGTATGAATTACTACCTCTGGTTTTCTCTGAAAAGAAACCATTGACCTAGTGCAACTAATGCAGTCAACAAAAAGTATAAATAAATTATAGTTGCCACTGTATCTCAGTTATGAAATTATATCTTTGCACTCTGTTTTAATACATCAGAATCAATAAGTGGTCAATGGACCTGCAAGTGAAATGTGATCTTGGATTTTTTCCCCCAGAATATACTTCAAGCTCCTTTTATATGCGTCATGCCAGATATAAGCAACTTTTTTTTTTATTTCCATGTAACTAGATTGGCAATGGTGTGATCCTCAGACATATTGCACTGTTTCTGGAACCTATTTTCATTGTCACTTTTTTGCTTGAATTATTATGATTTGAGCTCTCAGAGCAGCTTTTAGCTATGGAAAGGATCATCATGGACCTCATTAATAAAGATATCGGGGACCTACAGACACTGGATCCTACCCAGTTCGGCTTTGTTAAGGGCAGATCCTGCCTCTTAAACCTGGTTGATTTCTTTGAAACAGTCACCAAGGCCATTGACGAGGGGAAGGTGGTCCACACAGCCTACCTGGACCTCGCAAAAGCCTTCAATACAATACCCCACTCGGGCATTATAGATAAGCTCACCAGATTAAATATAAACCCCTATGTCACTAGATGGATTGCAAACTGGCTCAAGGACAGAACCCACATGGTTAGAATTGCTGGAGCCATGTCAGACTCCAAACCAGTTACAAGTGGTGTTCCACAAGGCTCAGTTCTGGGACCTCTCTTGTTCGGTATATATTTCTCGGAGGTACAGGCCAACACGGAAGGACTGTGGCTGACCAAGTTCGCAGATGACTGCAAACTGGGTGCCATAATTGACTCTCCAGCTGACACAAGCATCCTCCAAAAAGGCCTCATAAAAATAGACAACTGGTGCCAGAGCCGTGGCCTCAAGCTAAATGCTAAAAAGTGTATAGTCATCCCCTTTGGCAAAAACAAAGTGCCCACAAATTACCACATAGGTGGTAATCCATTAAGTACAGAAGAAGTAATTAGGGACCTGGGGACCCAAGTTGATAGCAATCTCTCATTTGACAACCACGTGGCCAAAGTGGTTAGAAAAACATTTTATATAGCCCACCTAATCATGAAGGGATTCACATCTAGATCAGGGGAGGTCATCGTGCCTCTTTACTCATCCCTCATCAGGCCCATAATTGAGTACAATGCCCTTTGGGATGTACCTTACCAGACACCTGCAGCAACTGGAAAGACCCCAAAAGTACCTCACCAAGAGGATCAAAGGGCTCAAACATATGCCATATGCTGCCCGGTTAAAGAAACTCCAGCTCTACTCAGTGGCATACCGCCTGTTCAGAGGCGATCTGTGCCTGATGTATAAAGCCATGTCCAACCCGGAATTAATGGACATGCTGCACCTCAATAAATCCAAATCCCATAAAGCTACGCTCGAGACTTGAACCTCAGCACTGAAATAAATAGGACATGCTGGAGGGACAGATTCATAACCCAGAGGCTCCCTTCACTCTGGAATAAAATCCCAGTCCAGGTTAGGCAGAGTCCCTCATTGACTCTCTTCAAGAGGAATCTTGATGAGTGGATGGGAGATCGTAGGTTTACCCCGGGTATCACTTCTGTGTCACTGTTAGACAGAGGCACAGTATACTAACCTCGAAAAAGGGCATAGCAAAATAAATTTAAAATGGGTGGCGAAAGCCAAACACATTCTGGCTAGGCTTATAAATTCCCTAGGGCAGATAGCCTAGTATGAATCTATGAACAGTCATTGCAAATGCTCAGCAAAATAAACTAGCTGAAATGCTTATTTTAAGGCATCCAATTTTTAGGCCAAGTGCTAACAGACCCTTTCCCTTATTCATCCTGAGGTGTCAAAATATCATTGTAATCCAGTAGCTGTTAACTCTTATTCATCCTGAGGTATCAAAATATCATTGTAATCCAGTAGCTGTTAAATGACCACATTAACAAACATTTACACTACATTGCTATTCACTGGTTTTTGCAGTTGGAAGATATGTTTTAATCCTGAATGATGGCAAAATGTTCTGTATTTGTTAAAAAAATATTTTCCTTAAAATGCAGCACAGAAAAAAGTAAGACACCTGGTGTTCTGTTCTTGAATTTTAATTAATATTTTTATATCTACTGAGGAAAAAATGTCTTTGTGCATGACATTTTCCCACCTCTGTTGTATTGGTAGCTACACCGTTGACTTCTTGCATTTTAGCATACCAGCACTTCATCCAAACCATAATCCTTGAGCATGAAAAAGTAATAGTTTTTCTGTTTTGTGAACTTTGCCAGGATTTATAGGATTATGGCATTCACTGTTTTTTTTTTTTGTTAATAGGGAAATGGCCTTTTGTTTTTAACAGTGGATTGGGGGTGAGCTGTTACCATGTATTATGTATTTTATACTTTAAAAGTATGGTGTTTTGGTATTTTTTCACATGTCCTGTGTACACTGCCAGCTAACTACTATGTCCCTTTTGGGCACAGGCAGGAAAAGGAATCTTTGAAGAAGAACCAAGAATGGACAGTTAACAGATCCAGGAGTACAATGATAGTGTTGACACCTCAGGAAGAATCTGCATAGGAGAGACTGGTTATTTTAGCATACTAGGGGACCAGTTATGCTCATCCATAAATAAAGCACTATTTCAAGTAATTTGTGCTACATTCCAGATGTAGGGACACAGTAATACTTCTAGTGTCTCCTGTTGGTATCTGAAAGTTCCCTTTAGCTAGGGCAGTAAGCATTAGACATTTCTTGGTCTCAAGAGGAATAGGAAGGCCACTTATACTTGTACTGCATACTTATCCATCAAGGTCTATACAATAGCCTTCAAATAACTGATCAATAATCCTTTTCCTACTAAATCTGCAGAATGTTACTCATTGCTGGCACCATTTCCATTGCTACAAGACATTTCCTTTCATATACGGGTGGAAAGTGGTTGCGCTAATAGCGACTAGATAGCGTTACATGACTACTGTTGTGATTTTGAGCCATTTTACTGTCTACAGGTCTGATATTTTGGCATACTTTGTTCTCTTATAGTCTGACACATAATGTTGCACGCTTTTTCCCACTTATGACTATAAATCATGGCTGTTTCACCTTGCATGCATTTTCAAATCATTATACCCTCATTTTCCTACCTGCCTTTATTTACATGTCATTTGCATATGTTCTCTGAAGAACATTTCTTCTTGCTGTACCGTAATGAAACAAAGCACTAAGAATTGCAGCTATCCTATGTATAGCTATTTCCCATTAAACTGTGTGCTGTATAGAGATTACTTACAAGTGACAGACGATCTTTTTTCATTTCACAATTTATCAAAAATTACATATCAAAAACTGTGAGCCGAAAAAGCTACAAAAACACATAGAAAAATCTTTTTTGCATGGGGCAAGTGTCCCCTGCACCCTTTGATGTGGGGGGGTGGGCAAGCACCCCGCACCCTTTGAAATTATATACATCAACTTCAAGGCTGTACTATAGGTGGAGAAAAAGGGAACAATCCCCAAAAAGTGCACCAAAAGCTGTCACAACAATATATTGCAGTGAATTGTACCATAGCATCAAATGGTCACATTAAAGCTGCTCAACCACCAATGCAGCAATCCTCTGTAGGTATGCCATTACAGAACTTGTCTACCAATCCTAGCCACTGTCTCTGTGGAGCTTAACAGCTTGACACACTGGCTTTTTATCTCAGGAAATGTTAAAGTCTAATTCTAGAAAGTAAACAATATGCCATTAATTTTTATTTGTCATTTTTATTTTTCATGGAAGTTAAAAGACAAAGAAGACATTATGGTAAAAAGACAATTAAATTTTATATACTGGAAACATATCTTTCTTTAGCAAAAATTACAGGAACTGTTTTGTAATCATATGTAGTTTTTCTTCACTGTTTTTTACCTTTTGTTTGATTTTTTTAATAAATGTCATTAGAAAGAGTTCAGTGTTACCAGTATTTTTTCTTACCAAGTACATATTGAGTTCTAGTGCAAATTCACATTCAACACATTTTCGCAGGATCAGCACATCTGTGCTGGATTGTAGCACTCCCTGAATCAGCTGGTCTGATGAGTCCCAAATTGCATTATGGTTAATAAATGCAATTTTTAAGATTTGTTGTACAATGTTGCTCAAATTCAGTTATGTTTGGTTTTAAGTTCAAGCAAAGACCAGAACAGCCATTGGCTCACAAAGTCTGTTATTCTGTTTAAACATGAGCTGCCCGTGATTATTTTTTAATATAAAAGGAGAAGAAAAAAAGTTGAAGAGAAACCGTATTAAAAAAATATCAAAAATCCAGCTGTAGTCAAGTACATCCCAAATGAGATTGTATGGAGCATTGTGCTACTGAGTCAAAAATGCCATATTTCTATAGCTTGGAGTCCTACTGCTGTCACTTGCATACTGCTCATCACATATGTAAATTGATCTCATTCTCATTGGCTGGCTTAGATGGTTTCATCAGCATTCTCTGTGAAACTTCCCCAGCTTCTGCTGATTGGTTTAATACTCCATTTATATCCATATCATGAATTTCCACATCGTAGGGATAGGGCAAGCTGATTAATGGAGCAGTGCTACATCCGACACATGCCTAAGAAGGGAAAAGGCTACATTAGTTCTTGAGACACTCATAACTATAATAAAATTAGCTTCTATGTAACAGTTTCTTGCTTACTCTAATACAAGTTTGCCATCTCTAGCATGCAAAACATTAAAAAGTAATTTAAATGAAATATTAAGGAAACAAGAAAGATAAGTTTTAGACAGAAAAAAAAACATAATAAATGTATGCTTAATATGTTATCACAACTTCTTTATGGACAGTCAAATGTTGAAAATCTAAGCAGTTTGGGTTGAGGCATTGACCACATAATGTTTTTACATAAACTTGTTGCTGTCTGTCCTAGCAGTTCCTATTGTCAAATTCTGTTCTGTCTGGTGGCTATAATTCATTACACATTAGGAATTATTCCCTGTTGCTTGTATTACATGTTGATATTGGTTCTAATACTACAACTAGGCAGATATCTGTGCTACTGTCAAGACAGACATTTCCCCATTAGTAGTACAAGTGTCTTTGCACTGATGTGTTGTACACATTGGTAGAAGGATTTGGGCTAATGTCTTGCACGTTTTGATATAAGAGCTTTACAGTGATATGTTGTACACATTGGTAGAGTATTTTTTGCAGTGATGTATTGTACACATTGGTATAACATTTAAAAAAAATATTCATTTAATTTAAGAACGGCTCAACTAATATATTTTCCCAAAAAGCCACAGAAGTTACAGTAACAAACAAAAAGAGATCAAGCAGCCTTAATAGAACAAAAGGAAGAAAACAAACTGAAATGTTTTTACAATGATGTGTTGTACACATTGGTATAAGTTTTTTGCATTGAAGGGTTGTACACATTGCTATAAGATTTATGCATTGTTGTGTAGTACACATTGCTATGAGGTTTTGCATTGATGTGTTGTATGCATTGCTATAAGGTTTTTGCTTTGATGTGTTGTTCACATTGCTATGAGGCGTGATGCCCGTACACTGGCCCAGTAATCATGGAGCCTCAATCCTCACCACTAGCACCAGTGAGGGGTGTGCACATTGGTAAGGATAACAAGTATACACGCAGTAAAGTACAATTCCCTTAAGAGCACAAGTAGATCACAATCAGTCTGGGGCTGGTTTCTCCCTTTCTCTCTAGATCCTCAATAAGACTCTCCACTGGCACAGCTATAGGGTACAGATCTCAGCCAAGTAGTCAAGCCAAAACCTCCAGTACCCTCTCTATCCAGCCAGTGCTTTTTGTCCCTGCCCAAGTAGCTGACACACACACCCTTTGAGATATGAGTTATATACAACACACAGACACTGGTAGGGAAGGCTGGCATAGGTTCTCCAGCTGTGCCCCCTTCTCTCTAAATTTAAGGTAGAAATCTCTGCCACCAACCACTAATATCAGCTATTATAAGGCCCTTCCCAAAGGGTGACTAGTTTCACTGTGTAATATTACTGTTATCCAATGTGTGACCCAGGGCTAAACCTATTGGAGTGGTTTGGACAGTATCACCGAATGCATGCAATGTACTCTAACAGCTTAAATTATCTCTATACAAAACAGCCACAGGTGAAAGGCTTAAACATATTTAATAATAAATAATAGAAACACAAGACAACACTACTATTTTTGATATATTTGAACCATTTGTATTATTTGTAGGGTAAACTGAATATTATAATGTATTTTTATATGATAATTGAATTTATTAAATGTATTTAATGTATACACATTTAAATGTGAGTTTATAGTCATTATACTAAATATTTTACTTGGAAATAGGAAATGAAGGTCATGTCTTTTTAAATTTGTATGCAAGGTTAATTGCAACCACTGTTATTGGTCCTTTTGAATTTGATATCTATTTATAAAGGGGACTTTGTTTCAGGTGGAATTGTTCTGAAGAAGCCTGACATTGTGTTAGGTGAAAGCATTTAACCTTGAATTGTTTTCTGCATGGACATTTTAGTATTCTTGTGAGTTCCTGTGAATTTTGGTGTTTTTGAGCTGTTTTTTAGGCTTTGGAGTGGTTTTGACTGTGCTGAGTCAAATGGACTGCACAGCATAATAAATATTTCAGCTTTTAAGTCGTGGAGCCTGTCATAGTTATGCCTAGTGGTTCATTTGTTTGCTATTCCTGGTTTGCTGCTCAGGTGCCATGGCTGAAGGAGCAGATATTTCAACCTTAAAGGACATACCTAGTGTCTTCAAAGACTATAAAGACACTAATAATGACAATTCCCCAATGACGAGAGGGGAATTCAATAAAATGTTAAAAATTCTAACACAGATAGCCTCAAATCAGATGACCTTGATGGGGAGATACGTTTCCATATTACCAGGCAACCAGCAACAGCTACGTGACATTGTGAGCGTTTGTTCCTTGTTGATGAACCAGAATGTAGCTGGGCAGACGACGGAGGTTGTGGCCAACATGGCAGAGGTGCTTTTGCAGTTGGCAAACTCTATGTCAGCTAATTCCTTGAGTTCCAGTCAAGAAACAAACAAAACGGACTTTATTTTTGAAAACTGGACTATAAGGAGATTCTAATTTATAGAGGATAGACTTGAAACACCCAAAACATTTACTGACCTCTTGAAGGTATTTAAAGGCAAATTGCTCAGTTTAAAAACACTACAACTTGAGATTGACTATTTATCAGAATGTGTTGCAGTAGGAAGAGTACCAAAGGGGCTTTGGCTCTACAAGTATCCCAATAATGTTGAAAACAATAGTATTTTTCATAAGGAATTACTAGAACTGTTTAACAAGTTTGGAACTTGAACTGTTAAAATTAATAATTAGAAATTATGAAATACAAAGGGACAGTGTAATGAAAGAAGTCAATGTTTTGCACAACAAAATTACCTTGGACTGTTTATTTAAAGTTGAAAAAGTGAAATATAATGCTGTATTCAAAGAGATTGACTCACACTGTGAGAATGTATTAAATAGAAAGATAAAAAAATTACAGAGGGATTTGTTAGAATATAAGGAAGGGAAAGCTTATCCACCCCCCTAGAAATATATATAAAAGTGGTGTAGTTGAAAAGGAAAATGTAAAGGATAAAGGATTTACTCATGATAATAGAAACTCAAACAACTTGCCTAACCTCCCTTTAGAGGAGCCGCCGCTGATAAGAAGTGAGAGAATAGCACAAAAACAGGGACAATATAGTCCTTACAATCAGTACAATCAGTTTCAAATGAGGGGAGGGGGGGGGGTTGGAACAGCAACAACCACAGGGGTTACATGAGGAACAACAGTTAGGGGAGAGTTTGGTCCATGAGTAAAATTGTTACTAAAGACAACTTTAATACTTACAATTACACTGATCTTGATATTAAAGAAGAAACGTTTCTTTGTTTTCTAAAGGTTTTCAGTATATTCCCAACAGACCCCTGGGTGTTGTTAATACACTGGTGGGTGTTAAACTATTCCTGAGAAAGTTAAACATGAACTTGCTTTTTAAAGGGAAAAAAGGAATGAACAAATTTTGGTGAGACCAAGGACCTTTAATCCCCCACTTAATCCAGTTTTGAAAATTTTTGAAGATCTAGTAGAAAAGGACATCAGGTATTTGAATATAAATAAGGACCTGATGAAAAATCTAAGTCAAAGGGAGGAAGACCTGATAATATGAATTAGTGCAGAATAACTGTAGAATAATGAAACTAGATAAGGGGTGGGGTGGGGTGGTGTTCATGTACATGATAGATTATAAAACAAAAATGTTTGCGATTTTGAGTGATGAGGAGAGGTATAGTATAGCATCCAAAAATGAAAGAAATGTTGCATATTCCAAAATTCATTATTATTTGAAAGATCATTTGTTACAAGGTGCAACAGATAATAAGTTATATGAATTTTTACATGTGGAAAAACCACATATCCCAATAATATTTGGTATACCCAAAACACATAAAGGTATTGAGAAATTACCATTTAGATCCATTGTAGCAGAGACAGGTACCATTACGGAACTATTGGCTATATTTGTTGACCATCATTTGAAGAAGTTTGTAGGGTCACTTAAACATATTACCAAGGACTCATGGGACTTCTTAAAAAACATCACATTGGACAAATATAGTAGCTCGGTGTATTTGGTGACAGTGGATGTTGTGGAATTATTTCCCAGCATCCCCCATGAAATGGGGTTGGGAGTGATTTCAGGAAGTTTTAACAGAAGTTAAATACTTGTTCATAGGTTCATAGGTTCATACTTAGTTTTGGCTTACGCCACCCCTTTAGTATGGGGAACTATACTTGTATATGCTAATACTATGAATTTAATTGTTGAATTTTTGAAAACAACATTAAAAAAACTAAATTTTTTTCAGTGGGGAATACTATAAGCAGGAAAGTGGCATGGCTATGGGGGTGGCATGCACCCCCCCCCATATGCTAGCATAGTATTATATTATTGGGAGAAAAAAATTGTTTTGAGTACAGAGTGGTCCAGAAATATTACTTACTTCTGGATGATATTTGTTTATTTTGGCAAGGGTCTTTGGATGAGCTGAACGCTTTTTTGATTTATATTAATAACACTACCTCTTTTTTGAGATTTACGTATACAGTCTCGCCTGATGAAATTAATTACCTCGATGTAACATTGTACAAGGATGCGGTAAATAATTGTTTTCAGTCAAGAACATTCAGGAAGCATACATTCTCCAATGCATATTTGCATTTTGGGAGTGGACATCCATATTTTCAGAAGAGAGGAATTGTTAAAAGGCAGCTAATTAGAGCCTTGAGGATGTGTAGTGAATCTATGGTATTTCACAGTGAACTAGAATTTATTAAGGGACTATTTTTGCAGAAGGAATATCCCATGCAATTGATAGAAGAACTACTGAAATAAGTTGTTTGTGATAGAAAAGCTAAGTACAGTCCACTTTTGGGTAAGGGTAGTGACTTTTCAACAACACATAATCATCCCCAGGTGGAGTATGGTACTGTCTTTATTCACACTTTTTCTAATATTTCCTGTTATGTGGAGGGAATTATTAGAAAACATTGGGGGATTCTGAAAATTCAGGAAGAAATTAAATGTTTGATACCTGAAACACCACAATTTATTAGAAGGAGAGATGTAAATTTAAAAGAAAGATTTGAAAGAGGTAGCATCAACATCAAGATTAAAAGAAATAATAAGAAAGGTACTTACAAGTGTGAGCTGTATAATCAGTGTCAGTATATTATTGAGAGGGAAGAGGTAAAGGTGACCGGAAGGAATTACAGGGTGAAAAGTAATGGATATTATACATGCAACAGTACAGAGGTAGTTTATTTAGTATTATGCGAATCATGTCATAGTTTTTATGTAGGAAAGACTGACAGAAATCTTAGAAAGACAATCTACGAACATATGTATGACACTGGCAAGGGGAGAGATACTAATGTACTTTTTAAACATTCACAAACTTGTCCCAATTACAAATACAAATTCATGGTTATACAGCAAGTTACTGTAGATCCCAGGAGGGTAACTGGGAGGCCAAACTCAAATATAGGGAGTTACATTGGCAGATTAAATTGGAAGCTGGTAAACCCAGGGATTGAATGATTTTATTAGTATTAGTAGTGTTCTTAAGCTGAGATCAGCAAAGTTATAACACTACTATTTTTGATATATTTGAACCATTTGTATTATTTGTAGGGTAAACTGAATATTATAATGTATTTTTATATGATAATTGAATTTATTACATGTATGTAAAGTATAAACATTTAAATGTGAGTTTATAGTTATTATGTTAAATATTTTACTTGGAAATAGGAAGTGAAGGTCATGTCTTTTTAAATTTGTATGCAAGGTTAAATCCAACCACTGTTATTGGTCCTTTTGAATATGATATCTATTTATAAAGGGGACTTTGTTTCAGGTGGAATTGTTCTGAAGAAGCCTGAGTGTGTTAGGTGAAAGTGCTTAACCTTGAATTGTTTTCTATATGGACATGTTAGTATTCTTGTGAGTTCCTGTGAATTTTGGTGTTTTTGAGCTGTTTTTTAGGCTTTGGAGTGGTTTTGACTGTGCTGAGTCAAACAGACTGCACAGCAAAATAAACATTTTGGCTTTTAAGTTGTGGAGACTGTCATTCTACAAGACAATACTTATTACTTCAACACAATGACATTACAGAGTTCAGAAGAACATGCTTTATAAATAATACTGTTAGAATAGTCTGACATAAATATAGAAAACAGCTAGACTAATTTTTTCTATTTCTATCTATCTGTAAGAGAAATCACTGTTCTAAATAAATATCTTACTTACAGAGCAAAGGCAGAGTTCTGGTGATTTGATGTGTTCAGGTTCAAACAAAATTCAAAAATGCTCTCTCTTTTTCTCTGGGAAAGTTTTAAATTGATAACACGGTACTGCTGAGTTATTTCAGATTACATAATTCTTGACAGTTCTGATTTAGTTTCCCAGGTTCACAGAAACTCAAACTCTACATTTCTTAGTAAGCTACACCTGGCCAGGAAGCCACAGCAATAAAAGACATTATACATGTAAAACCTTAGCAATTATCTTAATTTAAATCAAGACAATAGAAAGAATTTCCTGGCCCAGACATCCTGTCTCTGAGCTTGAGATCTAACAGTCATGCAATGCTTGACTTATCAGCTTTCTTTCAGCAGAGTGCATTGTGGTTACATTTTTGAAGCTCAGTACAGCATATAGTTTAATCATAACATATAGTTATCTTTACATTTGTAAACCAAGTCTGTGGATTATATAAATATTTACAAATGACATAGAATTATCTACAAAATCCTATCTAGCTAGGCTGGCAGCCTTCACATGAGGTTTTTGCACTGATGTATTGTATGCATTGGAATAAGAGTTTTGAGCTTATGATGCATTCCAAGGTGCGACACATCACTGCAAAACAGTCATATTTTATAATATTGGTCCAACATACTATATGATGCAGCACTGTCACCTATACATTTTGCACCAGAATTAGGAAGCTTTTGGGTGAATTTGCCATATTTTATGGAGATCCCTCTGACTCAGATGATGCTGAATCAGCAAGTGGCATGGGTGCTGGATGAGCAGGAAACAGGATGTATGAGTGAGCACCAGCTCCAGTCCACTGAAATAGTGGCACCTTCTGAGATAAGAGTATTTGGCATGCAACAGAAGCATCAGGGGTATACACATGACTCTGTCAGACCTGCTTCTGCAATCCCCCTCAGTGGGCATGTGTCGAAGCATAAAAGTACACCCAGAAGGATGTAGGATGCCATTGATGGCTATTTGGGTGATTACCTTCTCCATAATTTGCTTTCCTTCTACTGGGTGGGGGAATCAGCATGAACAGCAGCAGGGCAAGATTAGATGGTTAGCAGACATTTGGGTAATAAAAGGTATAGTAAAAATAATCCTGACTGAAGCTGATCTTGGAACCATCACACTATACAGTACATTCATGCACATGTTTAAAACCAGTATGTCATATGGTTTAGTATATTGCTAAAAAACTCTAGATTTCTGATGGAGAGACCCTTAGGTAATGTTTGCTATTTTCTTTGGAGGTCCCTTCCCAGTGAAAGCTGTAGCTAATGCAGTGTGACATTTGGTGTTTCAGAATGTCAATATATATTCTGCATATAAAGTATGATGTTTACTTCGACATCTTTTTAGTCTTGAATACTTTTGTTTTGCTATGTTTTTTTCACTAAACTCATGTGGTAGTACACGGTAATGAATGCCTACCCTTGGCTTATCTACCACACTGGATTAGACATGGCAACAAGCAGTTTAAAGATTATTTTGATAAATGGACTTTACATGGATACTCATGCACCCTTTGTTTATCTAATTTGGAACATTTTTCTATTTGACCCCTTGCCTAAGGAACCTCCTTTTCAGGTACTACCTGAACTGATTACTTTTACAGGGTACTACCCAAGGTTATTCATGTAAAGTGACACATCCTAACCAATGTGTATTCATACTTCTTTATATAAATTTAATAAAAAAGAAAAATGCAAGAACTGGCGATGTAGCACAAATTGGTAACTGCATTTTTTAACAGAGCTGCATGATACTGATGCTTACTGTCAATTATTTACTATCGTGCCAGATATCTATAAATAATATGTAAAAAATTAAATTGCTCCTTTCTTTCTGATATGGTATAAAACCTGTACTTAGCCCTAAATGAGTAGTAAGAAAACCAGAAAAAATAATCCTAATATATATATATATATATACACACACACACACACACACACACACACACACACACACACACACACACACATATATATATATATATATATATATGTACTCACAATTCAAGATAAAATATTTACCAAATCAGATTTTTTTTTCAGTTGCCTGTTTTGAGCAAACATGAAGAATCTGTATTGTTTCTGAACAGTATTCAGCATAATCATACCCAAATCTTTCATTTTAAAACAATTGTGGCTGCTTTAACATTGTCTGGAACTTCAGACAAAGCCATTCTTCATCAGCAAGTCTATTGCAATGATCTTACTTAGCAAAATGAGTTTTCAAGAAAATTGTAAACAAAATATGAAATAACTGCTATGTGAGTGAAACATGAAGGTGGCTGGGATTTTATTTAGTACAAAACTTACGGGGATGTCAAAAGCCTTTGAGAGAAGCCCTTTATGGATCCAGGGGTGAACGTCAGCCAATTCCTTCTTCTGCTCCTCAGAAAATGATGGTTGGTGTTTCTGTATCTGTGCCAGTCTGTCTCTGTCTTCCTTTAGTACTGTCTCCATGTCCCTAGAAAGTGTTTTGGAGAAAATTTAAGATGAGTTCATTGTCATTCTTCAGTAGAAGCAACACATCCAAACAATCTATAGAAGGAAAATTGAACTGCCACCAACTAATACAAATAAATCATGAATGGACAATTAAACTGATTATGTCATTGCTAGGTCAAGGAGTCTGACATGCAAACTATTTCAATCAGATTCAAACTTCACACTTAAGAACCATACGGTGACTTAATAAAATAATCTATGTCATAAAAGATGAAGCAACTTCATGTGGTTTAATGCTATGAAATTAAAATGTAAGGACGTGAAGGGTGGTGATTTGTGAAGATAAAGGCATAAAAGATATTAATCTGCTGGGACTGGGTTGACCAATAATGACAGACTGGGTAATAGAAGGACTGTCACAATAATGGAACACAGTTTAGCCTAGACCTTTGGAAGTACATTATCGCAGAGTGGGTGACTGACAGGCAGAGAAGTGAAATGAGTTATCAGCATAGGTATTAGAGGCCACCACACTTGGAGCATCCAATAAAAAAGCTTGTGTGTGTGTGTGTGTGTGTGTGTGTGTGTGTGTGTGTGTGTGTGTGTGTGTGTGTGTGTGTGTGTGTGTGTGTGTGTGTGTCCGTATATGTATGTACTTACAGTCTGTATAAAGCATTTAAAAATTATCCCTGGGATTCTGAATGACTATGATGCAGAAACCTTAGCTGGAGGACAGAAACTGCAGAGGTAGCTACTTCAAGCTAGTGATAACATGTTCCCCATTGAAAGACTTGCAGTTGTCAATGTGCATTTATGTTATGCCATGTCATTTCATGTTATTTATATATATATATATATATATATATATATATACATACACACATACAGACATAGAAAGACTAAAATATATGACTACCAGAATATAATAATGAAACAAATGTAAGCTTTGCAAAATTATACTTATCCTGTTGCACATCTTAAGGGAAGCTACCTCTTGTACCAGACTTTGATATATTGTTCCAGCCTTATCATGGCCTTTCCATTAAAACTGTAACATAAGCTGTTCAGCAGTTCCTAGGAACTATAATATTTGAAGTGAGATGAGTAGGCAGTCTGTGTGTGTGGACATGAGTTTCAGTTTCTCAAAATAAAACTCATTTTTCTTGCAACAAAGACAGAGTGCGTGCGTGTGTGTGTGTGTGTGTGTGTGTGTGTGTGTGTGTGTGTGTGTGTGTGTGTGTGTGTGTGTGTGTGTGTGTCCGTATATGTATGTGCTTACAGTTTGTATAAAGCATTTAAAAATTATCCCTGGGATTCTGAATGACTAACTATGATGAGGAAGCCTTAGCTGGAGGACAGAAAATGCAGAGGTAGCTACTTCAAGCTAGTGATAACATTTAGGCAGACTAGAAAGACTTGCAGTTGTCAATGTGCATTTATGTTATGTCATGTCATTTCATGTTTTATATATATATATATATATATACATACAGACATAGAAAGACTAAAATATATGACTACCAGAATGTAATAATGAAACAAATGTAAGCTTTGCAAAATTATACTTATCCTGTTGCACATCTTAAGGGAAGCTACCTCTTGTACCAGACTTTGATATATTGGCTCAGCCAGCCTTATCATGGCCTTTCCATTAAAACTGTAACATAAGCTGTTCAGCAGTTCCTAGGAACTATAATATTTGAGGGAGATGAGTAGGCAGTCTAAATGTATTGGACATGAGTTTCAGTTTCTCAAAATAAAACTCATTTTTCTTGCAACAAAGACAGAGTGCGTGCGCGCGCGTGTGTGTGTGTGTGTGTGTGTGTGTGTGTGTGTGTGTGTGTGTGTGTGTGTGTGTGTGTGTGTGTGTGTGTGTATATGTGTAATGACTAATTGTGATGCAGAAGCCTTATCCCAAATGTTTCTGCATAACAGTAAGGCTTACAGATTTAGAAATTGTTCTATCACTATGGCTTCCATCTCACAGCAACAGTAATACAGAGACTGGGCTTTTGGGTGAAGCTGCACATGAATGCAGTGGTTTTAGGGGAGGGGGGAGCTAATTACCCATGTGCACTCACCAGAAATGTTTGCATCTCCTGATTAACTCAATCGAATAATTCAGTTAATTGCTCATTTGAGTAATATATTAATCTAGAAGGAAAAATTCAAAGCCGTCTTTTGACAATGTTCTCACATTCACTTCATTGAAAACACTCACAGTATAGGTAAGTACAATGGAGTTGAGGATGTGTATATTTGTGTTTGAGGGGACATGTTTATGCATTTATAGGAGCTGAATGAGGCTGAATGTGTGTGTGTGTGTGTGTGTGTGTGTGTGTGTGTGTGTGTGTGTGTGTGTGTGTGTGTGTGTGTGTGTGTGTGTGCATGCCTGGGTCTCCAAATGTGTGAGTGTGTATGTTTTTGTGTGTGTCTGCATGTATATATATGCATGAATGACCAAATGTGTGAGTGTGTATGTCTGTGTGTGTATGTGTGTGTGTGTGTGTGTGTGTGTGTGTGTTGTATATGCCTCTTCTACCACAATGTATGTGCTGCTAGGGTGGAACAGTAGTGCAGCCAGATCTGGCAGTGCAGTGTTCAGTTCAAACACATGGTAATAAGCCACTAATGATGTGTTTTTCTGTGTGACTTTACCATGTCTCTGAATCAGAGAATCTCTCAACCATGCTAATTGACCAACCCACATTGATCAATTAGTGCAGGCAGAAAGGATATCTAAGATCCCAGCCTATGTCTTATTTGTTTGCTTGTTTGCTTGTTTTTTTGGCCTTCCCCACTAACTTTATTAATTTATTTATTTATTATATTTGTTAAGCGAAAGGAGGACTGGTTCATAAACTCTTTTCAGCCATGACCTCAGCCAGTAGGAAAAGATAAACAGTTGTATCAAAATGAAAAAAATAGCAAAACAGAATTATTATTATAATAACAAAAGATAATATAAGCTTGCAAAATTAGTCAAGAGATATTAGTCAATAGGTAAAATCTGTTTACAAATGTGAAATTATAGTAAAATCTGTAGTATTTGCCATGTTCAAATAAAAAATGGAATAAAAAATAGTGTTATAAGCTAGAGGTGAAGTCACTTGTTAAAAAAATATACAATTATAGTTGCGCACTAAGCAGCTTGTCATAGTTGTAAGGTGGTTTTGAGGATTAATCTATGGATTATTCTGCAGCCTTAGGGGAAAAGCCTACAGGCCTAAGGGCACTTTTCCCTGAACATCCTACTATTCCCTCATTTTCTTAGATTCTCCTACTATGCCTCATTTTTCTCATAATGGCAGACTAGAAAGACTTGCAGTTGTCAATGTGCATTTATGTTATGTCATGTCATTTCATGTTATTTACCGGTATACTGGCATACATGTCTTTGGTGCAGAAGGCTGTGGGTTCTATTCCCACACAAAGTAGAGCAATAGTTCATAGGTTCATAGGTTCATAGGTTCATACTAGGCTATCTGCCCAAGGGCATTTATAAGCCTAGCCCATAGTTATGTGGCTTTCGCCACCCCTTTAGTTTGAATAAAAACTATGCCTATCATTTTGCTGTGCCTCTGTCAAGCAGTGACGCTGAAGTAATCCCTGGGGTATATCTGCAATCTCCCATCCATTGGTCAAGATTCCTCTTGAACAAGACCAGAGAGGTGCTCTGCCTCACATGTACCGGGATTTTGTTCCACAGCATAGGGAGTCTCTGGGTGATGAATCTGTCCTTCCAGCACGTTCTATTTATAACCGTGTCAAGGTTTAAGTCTCCGCCCTTGTGGTTCTGAGGGATCTAGATTTTTGAGGTGAAGCATATTCATCAAATCTGGGTTTGACATGGCCTTATATGTCAGGCACAGGTCACCTCTGAGCAAGCGGTATGAGACTGAATAGAGCTGGAGTTCTTTCAGTCGGGCAGCATAAGACATATTTTTGAGACCCTTTATCCTTTTGGTGAGGAACTTTTGGGGCCTTTCAAGCTGCAGCAGGTGTCTGGTCAGATACATTCCGAACGGGCATTGTACTCAATCATAGGTCTAATAAGTGATGAGTACAGGGGACGATGACCTCCCTTGATCTAGATGTGAATCCCTTCATGATCAGGTGGGTGATATAGAAAGTTTTCCTAACTACTTTAGCAACATGAGTGTCAAACGAAAGGCTACTGTCAACCTGGGTCCCCAGATCTCTGATGACTTTTTCTGTGCTCAGTGGATTGCCACCTATATGGTAGCTAGGGGTAGCCTTGTTTTTCCCAAAGGGTATGACTATGCATTTTGGCGTTTAACTTCAGGCCATGGCTCTGGCACCAGTTATCCATTTCTGTGAGGCCCTTCTGGAGGATATCTGTGTCAGATGTGTTTTCGACTATGGCGCCCAGTTTGCAGTCATCTGCAAACTTTGTCAGCCATAACCCTCCTGTGTTTGCTTGTACTTCAGAAAAGTAGATGCCGAACAAGAGTGGACCCAGGACTGAGCCCTGTGGGACACCACTTGTGACAGGCTTTGAGTCTGACATGGCTCCAGCAACTCTGACCCTGTGGGTTCTGTCACTTAGCCAGTTTGCAACCCATCTTGTGATGTATGGGTTTACATTCAAGCTGATGAGTTTTTCGATGATACCTGAGTGGGGTATTGTGTCGAAGGCCTTTGCCAGGTCGAGGTAGGCTGTATGGACTGCCTTTCCCTCATCAATGGCCTTGGTGACTGTCTCGAAAAAGTCAACCAAGTTTAAGAGGCAGGATCTGCCTTTGACAAAGCCAAACTGAGTTGGATCCAAAGTCTGCAAGTTCCCTATGTCTTTATTTATGAGTTCCATTATGATCCTCTCCATGGCTTTGCAGATAAGGCTTGTCAAGCTAATGGGGCGGTAATTTCCAGGGTCTGTGGAGGCACTGCTTATGAAGTGGGACCACAGTCGCCGTGCGCCACTCCTTGGGTATGTATCCTGAGGTGAGGCTAAGATTAAACAGCTGTCCTAACTGTGGGTTTAATTCCTCATTGAGTTCATGAAGCACACAGCCGGGGACACCATCCGGTCCCATGGATGCTGTGTTTTTTGCCTTAGTGAGGGCAGTTCTCACCTGGGCGTTGGAGATGTTTGGGGGGCTACAATCCTCTGGAATAGATATCTCTCCTTTTGGGGGGGGGGAGAAGTTTGCACTGGACCTGTCAGCCAGTATGTTGGCAATGTGTGTAGGTTCAGTAATTTTCACATCATTTTGAACTAATTCTGAGCATATCTGGGAGTTTCCTCCTAGGTTTCTAACATAGCTAAAGAAGGCCTTATGATTCTCTTTAGAGTCCTTGGCGATTTTTCTCTCAAAATTTGCCTTGGATGATTTATGAGAGCTCTTAGTTTTTTACTTATAATGATCAAAGGTGTCTTACCTTTCAAGGATTTTGCTCTATCTTGTAGTAGCTTCCTCCTTTTGTTGTAGAGCTTGTTTATGGCTGGGGTCCACCAGACTGGACGCTTGCCTTTGGTACAGAGAGTCTTAGTTTTGTTTGGGATTGCCTGATCCATGCAGTCCTGTAGGTGCTGGTAGAAGGCATTTGTAAGTGATTCAGCGGTTTGAGTAATGTTTACCACTGGCTCAGGGGCCTTAAAGGAGACCACACTAGTTTTTAGAAGTGTGAAATCGGCTTTTGAGAAGTTTTTCACTGTGGTCTTTTTGTTTCAGGTGGGGCGGGATGAGGACCTCCAGCGAGATTAGTTTATGATCTGATCTCACCAGTGAGGGGTATACTTCCGGTGTTGAACATTTTGATCCCATGTTCGTGATGATGAGATCAAGTATGTTTTCTCCTCTTGTGGGGATGGTGACTAGTTGTTCCATGGCATTTGAGTTTATGAACTCCAGGAATCTTTGGGTTAGAGTGTTCGGGCTTGAGTAGTGTTCCCAGTCTATATTAGGGTAGTTAAAGTCACCTAGTATGATGGTGTTTGGAGATACATTTATCCCTCCAATGTTTTCAGGAAGGCCATGTGAGGTTCCTGAGTTTGAGAGGGTGGCCTGTAACA
>NC_056733.1:293290761-293320761 GCF_019279795.1 Protopterus annectens
CCAGGGATTAGTAATTTAGGAGGAGGAGTTTTAACTCTTGTAAAGAAAGCTGCAAATCATTCTCCAAAACTTTGTTTCAGAAGTAATCTGCAAGTGGCAGGGCTCCTATCTGGATTATTATCGGAATACAACTATGCAGACATACCAAAATGTATTCATTTCTATAGCATACATCCCCCTTCCTCTCTGTCCAGTTAGTTCAATAAATTATCAGCAAAATTCTTAACCTAAAGAAGCATCACAAGCTACAGTTAGTCATATAAGGTACTAGACATAATCCGTTAGACAGGAAAGATACTCTACTAGAGGTTTTTATTACCAAGATGCCTGACAAGCTGTTTAGTTTGCTGATCTTACCTAAAAAAACAATTTTCCTTTTCTCTTTTTTTCACCTTCTGATCTATTAAAAGAGGAAACTCTCAGCTCTGAGTATCCCATCTCATTCTATACCTGATATATCTGACTCATTATTATTAGCTGAACTTGAATTTATAGAATTGTTTAATATAGATGACCGTGCAAATTCCACAATTGCTATTTCTGTTTATTACAATCTGTTCATCCCATGCAAGACAGACTGCATCTCACAAAAAGAAGATGAATGTTGGATAACAAACTTCCTTGGTTTACTGCTGTCTTAAATAGATGCGGGTAAAGATGAAAGACAAAAATCTGACATAACTAGAAGACTGTTATTATTAATATTGAAAAGCTGGAAACCTGTAAGAGATTAAGAAAGTATACTAGATTCAGTATTAGTGTGACAAAGCTTTCTTATTTACAAAAATCTTCACACTGCAAATGTAGGTCACCCTCTGAAAGTTTGACAAATATTTGGAGACCTAAACATCACAGGAGAGTTTCCCAAGTTTCACATTTATTTATTTATTTGTCTTTGTTGACTTGGGAAAGTTTGATCGGGCAGAGACTATTTTCAATGGAGTCACAGGAAGAAAAGTTCCATCACAGTACATTTATATTAGCAAGTGGATTTCAGACATTTCTCAGAAAAAATGAGTTACCTTTCTCAGAAAAAAAAAATGACAAGACAGGTATATACAGGTATGTACAGTAAATTACTTACATCAACAGTCATAAGTTATATAGGTCTTGTACCTCTAAAATCTTGCAGAAAGTAAATGGCTTAAGACTGTAGAAGGGAAAAATCATCATGAAGATGTTTAGTGTTCTTACATTTCACTAGAGAAAGATTTGCAAGAAGTTCAATATATCTAATGAAGTAAGTTATAAAATGATGTAGGTGGGGAGATATTAGTACTTCATAGGAGGACAGTGGTAATAGCATATGACTAAAAGAGTATGGTAAAGGATTAGTTCAGTTTAGACTGCATGTTCCAAACAGGTGAAGCTAGAAGGTTTATAAATTAGGAAACAGGGTTATAGTGGTGGAGGGAGAAGTTAGAAAAAGAGAAAAATAAGAAGTGTTTTTAAGAAGAAAGTGAAGAGAAGTGTATGGATCCAAGTGCAGTAGGGAAAGTTGTTAGGGGTGTAATGATAATGACCAGGTTAAACCTAGATGCACATAACTCAGCAAAGGACTATATATCTTTTACATCTCCCCTTCTGACAGATACCGTTAACCATTTCCCAGCCTCATCCCCCTTAACCCATTACACAACTTACTGGAATTATCTCATTCTGTTTCAAAACTGACAGCTAAAAGACAGCTAAGAAACACCTTGATAAAAGTGATTAAACTACAGCCTAGCATTTCATCTATTTTACCCCAAATCTCTAAGAATAGTCAATGCGATAATCTGGAAACTATTAGCATATATCTCTGCCCTTATGCTAACTATTAAGATAATTCTAACCCAGCATTATACCCACAAAAATAATCCTATTACCCCAAACTTTCCTATCACAGTGTTTCCAATTAGAGGCATAGCTGGCTTATCCAGCACCTGGAGCCATTCCTTGAGCTGGTGCCCTTTAAGGCGGGAGCAAAAAAAGGTCTGTGATCTTACTTGGTGCTTCTGAAATGCAGGAGCCAATCACATCCTGTTTTCTATACCTCTGCACCCTCTTCCATCTCCATCCATGCTGAAAGTAAAAAAAAACAGGCTCACATCTTTTCTTAAACTGTAGCAAACTGCTTCTTACATTTGTAACAAGCAGTTGCTGCAATTTATTTTATGCACATGGAACACACCTCTAAAGTGCTTAAGTTATTAAAAAAACTTTGGCTTAAACTGTAACAAACTGCTTAGACAAGCAAGTTCTGATAAGCTATTTACAAAATTCATAGAAATGTCAGCTTAGTCTATAGCAACATCAGTTTATCTGCCCATAAATAGAAGCATCAATATTGAACTATTTCATATAAACAGAAGCTGTCTATACAGTACCTCTCCATATACAGGAAAAATCTGGAAAACCTAATAAATACAGATGATTAGCCATTGTAAACACAGTGTCCAAAACACTAGAGCAAGTTATTCACCAAGATCTAACCAGTCCAATATAAGAATTAGAATTCCTAATGGAGAGATAAGGGGCCTTGATGGAGAGACACAATCAGCAAAAGAAGAACAGTAATATTTCTGGAACTGAATAAAAACACAAGTGTAGTGTTATAGCAATATCAAACCTTCAAATAAAATCACGCTAGAGCCAGAATCCAAGGAACTTCCCAAACAAAATATAAGGTATAAAAAAGGATGTTTATTTAGTACTTTCATCCTCACACAAAAAGGACTTCATCAGAATGTCCCATAATACTACACACTGCAGTTTATATTATTTGAAATGTAACTAATTGAATAATTGCTTGTAAGATTTAAAGGCATAAAATACAATTTTAATACAATGACTAAATACATTAAAATTCAACCAACATTTAAATCAATACAAGACTTATATAAACTTAAAAAATACACTTTAAAAATCACCCCTTAGGTTAATCTTTACTGTAGTTTAGCTGCTTTCAACTTCAATACAGACTGAAGAGATGTGCAATCATTAATTCCTGGGTAATACACGGCATGGAGCTTAAGTTGCCATCTATGTTCTTTATTCTCTAATGCTGTTTTAACATCCCCACCTTGGGAGTTCAAAGTGACTTGATCCAAAATTGCAAATTTAAACTTTGAAAAAGACAGACAAGTAGTTGAGTGCTTTAATAAAGCCTTATTTTCATTGTGCTTAGAGTAAACAGTGTCTGTATATTCTTTTACAAAGGCTGCATTCAGTTTTCCCTACATAAAATGCGGAGCATCCTCAACATTTAGCAAGATAACACCACTAGTTTTGAACGGCGCTTACCTTTGCAAAAATATACTTTAGAGTGAAAAATGCTGTCTAAAACCAAACTTTTCTCTTCAAGAATAAATGAAGAATTATTGCATGTTCCACATTTTATTTCTTTTATGTTTGAATCCCTGGCTATTTCACCTTCTCTCAAATAATTTTTTCGTGTTGAATTCAGTATTGTGAATGAATAAGGGTTCTCCCACAGGTGGTTAAGCGCATTAAGACTAGCCTTAAAAATGCTCCATTTTTTTCAAATAATGTTCTTAATTTCAACTGATTGAAAACTACACTGAACTACTAGAGCTTTTCAAACTTTTTTGCTAGTGGGGCCTGTATATTAAGGGGTAACTTAATACCCAATAATGGCTTATAACTAGCACCCCATTCACCTTCTACTTGATGTCTAAAACTTTGTACCAGGGAGCTAGAATAATATCTTGCTAAAAACATATTAACCACCTTGTTGAGTTCTCTCTCTAGGACTTCATGGAGAGAGGTCATCATTGCTATGCATATACACTGTCCTTTCACTAAACCTTTCTTTTGGGTAGGGGGTTAAAGCTTGAAAAATGGAGATACAAGTTGCTAAAACTTGATTTTCTATATATTTTAAATCTAAATACTCTGTCAGTATGATAAATTAGAATGCCAAGATAATTAATGTCATCCTTCCCAACATTATAAGTAAATTTTAGATAGAAGTATTATACAAATACTCGATAAACTTAGGTATCTGTATCTCAGACCTACTCCAAAGAACAAATATATCATCCAAAAACCTTACACACATTCTTATGTTAGAAAAACACTCAGGATTAAACACAAAGTTGTTCTCCTAGTCCAGTAAAACATTATATTTAAAGATTTCACCTTCAAAGTAAATGAAATTGTTTTCTACAACCATACTCATAAGTTCTAAAACTAAATTAATTTATCATTTGAAAATGTGGTATATTGAACAATACTGTTATAAAAGACCTCTAAACCTTGTATCCTAGGGATGACCATAAACAAGTCCATGACATTTAGTATAAGAAAGATAAGTTCCTGATCCCATAATTCAGCATTTAGTCTAAAAAAAAATACCAAGAGTCTATAATCAAATGTGAAACTTCTTTACATATCTTGGTTTTAACCTCCAAGCCACACAAACTACCAGGGGCAAGGTTTCTGACCCCTAGGCAGCCACTATGGGTCGAAATGAAGGATGCTTCACATTCTTGAGGATTTTGTGGATGCTGACTATAGTTGGAAATATAGGGTTCTCTACTTTAAGGGTGTTATATAATTTAAGACTTTTTCTCTGATCTAATAAATATTCTTCTAAATAAGCGTTAATTCTTTGGTAAGATGCATTTATTTCATTTATTAATGCAGGTGAATAGGTTTCAGTGTCATATAACATACCAGACATAATGTTAGAATATTCTGATGTTTCAAAAAGCACCATACTTTCTCCCTTATCTGGTTTCATTATGCAGAGGGTCTTGTCATTTCTCAGTGACTCAAACAGTTTTCTGTCTCTTTTATTGAAGTTGGAATGAAAAACTGAATTACTATTAGTTATAAATATCGTCAGTAACTGCGTTCTCAAAGATATTTAGCAAATGATGCAATGGTGGATTAAAAGTACTTTTTTCTTAAGTAATTATTTTTTTGAGGTATTAATCTGGTCTATTTTGGGATTCCTCAAAATTTAATTTTCAATCAAAAAATTTTAATTCTACTAGAGAGTCAACTACATTAAACTGTTTGGAAGGTAAAAACTTCAGACCTTTCTGAAAAAGTGTAAAATGTTCATCCATGATGGGTCTATCTGTGTAATTATAAACATTATATCTATTAAAAGAGGATACAATACCATTTTCATGTTTGTAAATCACTTTTGGTTCTTCATTTACTAACTCCAATACTTTGAAAAATATTGTTGAAGACCCCGTCCTGGATCCACCTGCCTTTTCGGGCAATTTGATAGCCTTTCTGACCTCCTCGGGGAAAGCATTATTGCTATGTGCATCACTAAAATGTGAAGTCCCTTCATTCACCCCATCTACACCATTATTATATTCAGCTCCATTACTTGCACCAAAAGTCACCTTATTCCTATTCCTATTGAAACCCCTATTTTAATGGGGTATACCTCAGTGTTTGCATACTGTTAAATGTCTTTCTCTAATTTCTTTTGCTTTTGCATAAAGGCTTTATCCCATTTTTTCTCAACATTAGAAACAACTTTAACATAAAATGCTTTCCATTGCTAAAAAATTAAATCAGCCTGAATGTCACTGTTCAATTTTTCAACCTGTTTAAGCAAAACATTAATACTAATTTTATTGTACCTTATAAGCATTTCCATAACTTCAAAACCATGCCTGTCAAACATTTTTATAAATTCCCCATACATTTCCTCATTCATATCCTGTCCAAAAGGAAATTAAAAAAATTGTAAATGTAAGCAGTGTCTTAAATATTTGTTGAAAACTTGTAAAGATTTCATTTTAAACAATGTTTTTCCCTAGATAAAATAATTGTTTAAGAGAACTAGAAGTGTTCACATATTGTTCACCTTTGGTGAGTACCTTCATGTTGTGGGCCTTTTTTATTATACATTTTTACCAATATGATACAGTCAGACTGTATTTTATATGCCATGAATAAAGATAGGTTAAAAATGAAAAAAAAAAACTGGGTGTCAACTCCTGTTATAAGCAGTGGTGCCAGGACTGAAAAAAATTTGTAGAATCCTCAGAACACAGAAACATTCCTACCAAAGGACCAGGCCAAGCTAAGGGTGTCTCACGTAGAAGGAAGAAGCAGTACATTCACATACACAAAAAAGAAAAGAATGCTAGGACATGCAAAGGATCATCTATTATTAAAGAAAGACATAGTAAAAAGCTACAATGAAAGGGGCAGAACCAAAGCAAAAAAATAATGTATTAACAATTGACATTCATGTGATGTGCAGTGCTTACAGATGTATAGAATACACTCAATGCTGATAAATTACATAAAGTCGTTACGAAACAGTGGCAAACCACTTTGCAGCTGAATCATGGTAAAGAGCAAATTATTATCCTAAGGCTAAAATTTCAAGAGGGAACATGTCAGGGAGATTAGTTGGCACTATTGCTGTTTTATCTTTCTTTAATCCCTTAAGCTGTTTACTTAATAGACTAAGCAATTATTGTAGCTTAACTTCACTTCACTTCCAAAAGCCATCCTTTCCCAATGACATCTCATCTCTTTTTTGTAGATGACTTAAAAATTTATAACAGCTCTTCTACAGGTGGTTGAGGTGAAATTCCTTATGTTAATTGCCAAAAGAAAAGCAAAACAAAATACAATGAGCACAACACTGAGCACTGTTTTCTATAGGAAATTACTGGCTGTGTGATTTCAACTATGCAAAAAAGACACAAAGTTAATGCCCCCCTTCTGTGTTTCAGGAATTATTTTGCAGCATTTCCAGTGCTCAGGATTGTGCAGTTTGGTGATTCATAGTAGAACTCTTTATAGCTCATCAGACAAGCAACTACAAATTGCTAAATCTTTCTCAGAAAATACACAAATGACATTCAGTCTTGATAAATGTGCAAAATCAACATTTTAGCAAGAAAATATTAAAGATAAATCTACTTCCTTATATAACCTCTTGAAGTGGTAAAACAAGACATTTTCACTCTAAAGATAAATTCCCAGCTCAACCATCTAAATCCAAAAACTTATCAGGTGATACTCTGCACTTTAATTACATCTGCATGATGTGGAATACAAGAAGCAGCCCACTTAGAGAAGCTTCATATTCATCTCCTGAATGATATATTATGCTAATGCTGTATCCCAGCTGGCTGACTAACTACTAACTAATCTCCTAACTACACCTTCTACCTACTTATTCCTCTCTCTTTCTTACCATCAGTCATGCCTAGCCTACTCTAATTGCATCTTGCCAGCTTTATCAAATTATTTTTATCTTTCACAAGTTCTCATCCTCCACAAATGCCTCTACCCTTACCTACTTTAATGATCACAGCATTGCTTATTTTTTGGAACCTATGAGATTGCTATTACTTTAGAAGCCTCAAATATTAAACTCTTTTGGCATTTATTAACTGGTTTGCATTGTAATATTTGAACTCACTGCAAGACATTTATTATGAAAGATGTGTTTGTTTTGTATTTATGTCTGTATGTAATTAGGATATTTTACCTGATCCATCTTTTGCCTAATAATCATGCTAGCTCAACTATGAAGTACTTATATGTTTATAAACTTTCCTCCCCAGGCCACCATAGAAAGGGGTCTTGCATAGCCCAGTCAGACAATTTCTATAACTACATAAAATAAATAAATAAATATTAACCTGGCAAAGGAAAAATGAACAAGAGGGAGTGTGAACAGGTGAAGCGTCATCAATATGACAAACAAATGAGAACAAAACTTAGTAATGAATATTTTACAAGACTAAGTCAAATATCAAAATCTCCATTGACATCTAGGATTAAAGTTATACATCAGCTTTTATTTCCTCTTCTAACTTACAGATTTGGAGTGATTGACTGGCCCAAAAAGTATTTGGTCAGTCAGACAAGGAAACCAAAAAAGAGCTTCATGCTTATCACATGATGTATAAAAACCAGTACATGGCAAGGCTCTCTCTCTCACTCTCTGTACACACACACACACACACACACACACACACACACACATAGATAGATACAACTATCACTCGTTCTGATGGAGATATGGGCCTCCTTGCAATAGATTATATGTACAGGGCTGCAATGACTTGGGTTTTGCTGATTCATGCTTTTACTGCACTGAAGATGCTCCTTTAACTGAGCTAGCCTTAGAACTTGCTGGAAAGTTACATGGTTTCTCTGGTGAGCCACCAGGGGCTGTAGCTGCCATTTGCTTAGGCCTACTTCTATTTGCCACGTGTTGCATACTATCTACATTTGCACTGGAGCCTGCCAAAACCATGCTCTTGTCACTTGCAAGTAAGCATACTTGTGTGTTTTTCTGTCACCATAGATCTGACAAATATCTATGGCTTTACTCAACATTAAATCACTGTCACGAAGCAAGATCTTTCTCACAGCAGCACTGTTGATACTACACATGAGCCTGTGCTTTATTAACTCATCTTTAAAGTCACCAAACCGACATGTTTTAGCTTTTTTTCTCAGGTCAGTTACATAAGCTGCATAAGTTTCCCCCTGGTTTCTGATCTCTCCTGTAAAACAAATACCTCTCTAATGTAATATTTGTCTAGGGGTTACACATCTCTCTGAACTTGTGCTTCAAACACTCGGGGTCTTCCCTTGATTCAGCTTGTGCAACAATATGATGGTGTTCACCTTATCCCCCATATACTGCTGGTGCATATACAAATGAACGCTGTCTTTCTATGGCCTCTGACCCAGCTAGGTTTAACAAAATGAATACTTTGCTTAATGCATCTTTATCTGAATAAGCTGCTTGTATAAAAATATCATACTCTTGCTCAAATATTCTCCAATTCTGATTAAATACAAGTGGTAAGGGTTTTCTCAATCCATCTTCCATTTTAATACATACTAGTGAAGGGTTTTGCAAATAAGCACAAACACATACACATACGCATATGCTGGTATCTTATGCCAGTATTTGTAACTTTGACCAATAGCGCAACAAGCCTCTGTATAACTGAACTTTGCAAAATAAGTTTCTGTCAGACACTGTATTACTCTTGAAATTACTGTATTTTGAGAAATCACCTCTTATCAGTGTAAGAAAAGTACAGTTTTGTACCTACCATAAATGTAGATGTCCGATAGGTATGCATCTGCAGTCATAACATATGGGTTGTCCTGCCTCAGGCAGCCCTTCGGTCGGCCGGATTCCAAAGTCTGGGTCTGGCCTCGGCTGATGTCGCACTTTCCCCGACGTCAGAGCTTCTGGGGTATAAAGGCATCAGCCGACGCCATTTTCCTCAGTGTTTCTTGCCCCAGATGCCAGGTGCCCTCTAGGAAGGCTAAATTTGGATAAATGCTGAAAAGTTCCAAACAGTAGCAAAATATATACATATATATATATATATATATATATATATATGTATATACATATATACAAACAAATACACCATAATAGATTCCCCCAGCTAGCAGAAAGAGGGGTAAGCACCCTAGGAATACCACAGAGGGGAAGGAGGGCAGGTAATCCTGACTGCAGATGCATACCTATCGGACATCTACATTTATGGTAGGTACAAAACTGTACTATGTCCTTCAAGGATGCATCTGCAGTCATAACATATGGGTAGAATACCATAGCCAAACTGGGGGAGGAGGTACTAAGAGAAGGATGGTGTAGTTAGGATCCCCTGCAGAACTGCAGTTGCAAACCCTGCTCGGGATCTGGAGTATAAAGGTAGATTATAATGCTTGGCAAATGTATGCACGGAGCTCCAAGTAGCAGCTTCTAAAATGTCCTTGGTAGCCACCCCTTGTAGGAAAGCTGTAGTGGTGGCTGTGGCCCTTGTGGAATGAGGCCTGATATTTTCAGGAGCTGTCTTTCCATGAAAGGAGTAGCAAAAGCGGATTCAATTTCCTATCCATTTTGAAATTGTCTGTTTGGAAATTGCTCTTCCTTGCACCCCTGTTGCATATGCTACAAAAAGTTGGTCAGTTTTTCTGTTGGTTTTAGTTCTGTCCAGATAGTAGTGTAGTTGTCTGTGTATATCCAAGGTGTGCAAAAGTTTTTCTCCTTTGTTCTGTGGGTTAGGGAAGAACGTAGGCAAATGAATAGCTTGGTTCAAGGATACCCTGGATACCACCTTTGGCATGAAAGTAGGATTGGTTCTCAGTGACACTCTATCCTGGTGGAAAATAAGAAAAGGCTGCACTGACATTAATGCCTGTAACTCGGAAACTCTTCTTGCTGAAGTGATTGCCAGAAGGAAAGCAGTTTTCCAGGATAAAAACTGTAGGTCTGCTGATGCTGCTGGTTCAAAAGGAGGTAGTGTCAATTTTTCCAGCACAAAACTGAGATCCAATGCAGGTAGAGGTGGTTTCCTTGGAGGTTTAACATTTTTGATCCCTCTCAAAAATTGTCTGAGAAGAGGATGAGAGAAGATAGGGGGATCCATATTGTATTCTGCTGAAATTGCTGAAGCATGAATCTTAATGGAAGAGTAAGACAGTCCATTGTGGAACAGTTCTGCTAAGTATTCTAGGATGTGTGCTAGGTTTGCCACTGTGACATCTGTGCCCTTTGATGTGCTCCAAATGAGGAATCTCTTCCATTTAGCTGAGTATGTTTTCCTTGTGGAAGGTCTACGAGCCTCCAGGATAATGTCCTTGACCCTCTGAGATAAAACAGTTTGGTTTGGTTTTAAGGAATTTTCCAGGCATTTAGTTGCAATGTTTTCAAGTTGGGATGCAGAGTCTTGAAATTGTTCTGCGTTAGAAGAAGAGGCCATAGGGGTAGAGGCCATGAGTTCGCCTGAGACATGCTTCTCAGTAGCGGATACCAGTGTTGTCTTGGCCAGTCCGGAGCTATTAGTATCACCTTTGGCTGTTCCTCCCTGATCTTCAGTAGAACCTTGTACATCAATGGGAGAGGTGGAAAGGCATATACTGTTAGGGCATTCCAGCTGAATGAGACAGAGTCCGCCCTCCAGGCTTGTGGGTGGTATGTCCTTGAGCAGAATTTCTTCATTTGGTGGTTGAGTGGGGAGGCGAACAGATCTATCTCTGGCATTCCCCATTTTTTTGTTATGAGTTTGAAGATGTCTGGATGCAGCATCCATTCGTGAGCATCTGTGGTAGTTCTGCTTAAGCTGTCTGCTAGTGAATTCTCTTTGCCTGGTACAAATTTGGCCTGTAGCTGGATATTGAGATTCAGGCATAGGTTCCACAGATTCATTGCCATCCGGCATAGAGGGTAGGAATGTGTGCCTCCCTGTTTGTTTATGTACCACATGACCGTGGTGTTGTCTGTCCTTATCAACTTATCAACAGATGTCCTTGCTGGACGAATGGTTTGAATGCCTCGATTGCATGCTTCACTGCCAGCATCTCCTTTTGGTTTATGTGCATGCTTAGCTGTCCTTGAGGCCATAGGCCTTGGATACATTTGTCCTCCATGTGTGCTCCCCATCCTAGGTCTGAGGCATCCATGGTGATGGTCTGCCTTGGCTTTGGTTTGTTGAAAGGCAACCCTCTGTTGGACTGGCAGGCCTGAGCCCACCACAGGAATTCCTTTTGTAGGCATGGAATGATTGGTATGATAGTTTCTAGACTGTGCCTGTGTTAAGACCATACATTCCTTAGGTACCATTGTAATTTCCTCATATGCAGCCTGGCATGTGGAATCAAGATTATGCAGGATGCCATGTAACCCAGGGCCTGCAGGACTTTCCTTGCAGTAAGCTGAGCTTGTCTTGTCAAAGTCATGAAATAATCTGGAAGTTGTTTTTGTTTTTCTTCTGTGAGAAAAGCCATCTGAGTGATTGTGTCCAGATCCGCACCCAAAAAGGTTATCCTTTGGGATGGCACTAGTCTTGACTTTTGGATGTTGACTGTGTATCCCAAGGCCTGTAGCAGGTGTATGACATAGGCCAAGTCCTTTAACAATTTTGTCTTGTTGTCTGCTTGTATTAGGCAGTCGTCCAGGTATGGGTAAATTTGAATTCCCTGAAGTCTGCAATGTGCAATTACTGATGCCAGGCATTTCGTGAATACTCTGGGCGCAGTAGATAAGCCAAAGGGCAATGCTGAGAATTGATAATGCTCTGATCCTGCAAGAAATCTGAGGTGTCTTCTGCAATCTGGTCGGATAGGGGCGTGCAGGTATGCCTCCTTGAGATCTAGAGTTACCAGCCAAGACTCCTTGCCCAACATGGGAAGAAGTTGCTGTAGGGTCAGCATTTTGAATTTTGGCACAATGAGATATGTGTTCAGTGCAGACAAGTCGAGAATAGGCCTCCATTGGTTTTCTTTTCTTGGTACAAGGAATAGTCTGGAGTAAAATCCTTGGCCTTGTTCCATAGATGGTACCCTTTCTATCGCTTTCATCTGAAGTAAATTGTTGATTTGTCTTAAAGCCTCTGCCTTCTGGTTTGGTGGAAAGTTTGGCATTCTGCTTCTTTTTGGTAAAGTGTGGAAGTGAAACCTGTATCCTTTGTCTATTGTTTGCAATGTCCATGTGTCCTTTGTAATGCAATGCCAGTTGTTCGAGAATAAAGCCAGCTTTCCGCCCAAGGGAGCTTCCAGATGATCCCTGGTAGGCGGAATCAGAGTCAAGTCATTGTGTCTGTCCTGTGGTAGTGGTTGTAGCTGCAGCTGTGGCACTACTCCTCTGGTTGGCAGGCTGCCACTGACGGCCCCTGTAGGCACCCTTTGATTGACCTCTGCCTCTAGGGTGTCTATTCCTGCCCCTCTGTGCTCTGGAGGTGTCGGGAAAGGACCAATTCTTTGTAGGCCAGTTCCTGCTGAACCTCGGAGGTTGGACCTGCAGAAATTCCTTTACTGTTTGCACAGATTTTTATTTTTCTTCCACTTTCTTTAGAATCTCCTGTGCAGGGGAGCCAAATAATTTCTGTTTCTCCATTGGAGCATCAAGGAGTTTTGTCTTGACATGGTCTGGCAAGGATTGCTCTTTTAGCCAGGCATGCCTACGAATTACTGCCCCAGTCATAGCTGATCTAAATGAAGCCTCCAGTGCATCATAGCCACATTTTAAGAAATGATTACTGACCTGCTGAGAGTTGTGTACCAAATCCTGAAGGGATTTACGGTCTAAAGGTTCAGGAGAAGAAAGCTTCTTATTCAGCTGATCTAACAAAAATTCTTGGTACTGTATCATATGAAATTGACAGTTTAATGCCCTGGCAGAAAGAGTAACAGATGTATAAACCTTTTTACCCCATCTCTCTAATGCTCTAGACTCTCTTTCAGAGGGTAGGGGATTTTTGGCAGTAGCAGCTGCAACCACTTTTGGGCCCTGAGAAATAGTTTCTGGGTCTGCAGCATGGGCTTTGTAGAGGTGGAAGTGAGAATCCGGGACCCTGTAATATCTGTCAGGTTTGGCAGGGGCTGGGGGAAGAGAATCAGGGGCAGAACTGACATCATTATACACATCATCAATTACAGTTAGAACAGGTGGTATGGCTAAGGGCCTATGCTGGGGCAAATGCAAAAAAGTCCTTAATCTTTTTCTAGATTCAGAGAAATCCTGACCCTGCCATTGAAAGTGCTCCCTCATGGAGTGCAAAGTTTCCCCAAAGGAAAATTCTTCAGGTGGGGAGGCCGAAGGAATAGAATCTTCTGCATCCGAATCCTCATAAGGCAAGTAGGCCCCTTCCTGTTGGTCTGACAAATCAGATCCATCCGTGGAGTAATCAGAGGAGAGAGGTTCAGAGGGTTCAGTCCTGGGCCGTTTGTCTGTTGGAGGTTGGGAGGCCCTGTCTGGGTGAGGTTGGGAACCCCTAATTAAAGATATAAGGTCCTCAGCAAGGCTGAGAATCTGAGAACTAGAGGAAGGCCTCTGAGAAGTAGATTTGGCAGGCATAGCTTTTGAAAGTTTGGCAGCTTTAGCCCTGGAGAAGGCCTTAATAGACATAGAAGCTGGGGGCCTAGCTGCCCCACGTGCAGGAGTAGAAATGTCCAAAGGAATGGTGTCGGACAATTCTTGTGCACTAGCTTCGGTAGGGATATCTGTAGTCGATTCAGCCGGGGCCTCTCTGGCCTCGGTTGTCAGAGGTATGGTTTCAGTTGTAGTAAGAACCGAGGACTCGGTTTCAGCCGAAACCAAGACACTCGCGGTAGGCCTAGCCGTGGTTTCAGCCGAAACCGTGGGCCGCGAGTGTCGGTCCTTTTCCTTGCGTTTTTTGGCCATATGCGAAGTCGGAGTCTCCGACGGCATTTTATATGCAAAATCAGTTCCAAAAAACTCTTCTGCAAACTCCGACCGACGTCTAAGAGTCCGTCGGTTGAAGGAGGCACAGGCTAAACAAGCTGATACGTCGTGGTCTGGGCCTAAGCAAGGAAGGCAGTAAGAATGGAAATCCTTATGAGGTATTTGTTTCCCACAAGTTAAACAATTATTTACTTTGTCTGACATCGGCTGAGGCAAGAAAGAGTCCCCAACGGGGTACTTAGCTTTTTTCGAAGTCTTCGGTAGCTGAAATCTCTGGATCTGACCGACCGGCACTTGCGAACAGCTTCTGCTTCGGGCACCGTGCGGCAAGAAAGACTGAGGAAAATGGCGTCGGCTGATGCCTTTATACCCCAGAAGCTCTGACATCGGGGAAAGTGCGACATCAGCCGAGGCCAGACCCAGACTTTGGAATCCGGCCGACCGAAGGGCTGCCTGAGGCAGGACAACCCATATGTTATGACTGCAGATGCATCCTTGAAGGACATCATAACAAACAACTACACGATGTAAGCCTCTATGTAACTGGACTTTGCGAAATAAGTCTCTAGGGCATTGTAAGACTCTTGAAATTATTGTCTTGCCAAAGTAATTTATCATCATTTTAAGAAACATTTCAAATAGCTTCACAAGGCGAATGAACTGGGCAATAGAAGCTCAGAGTCAATAAAATTTCGAAGTAATTGCACTTTGCGAATAAACTGTACACAGCATAGTGAAATTTCCCCAAAATGGAGGTACCTTTCTAGGTAACTCTTTTCAGTGCAAGAAACATTCTGTAATGGCAGCACTTTGCAAATAGACACACCCAGCAGAAGAAACTTTTTGAAATGGCTATACTTTGACTATACTTCACGCAATAGTTGCACTTTGCACACAAACACTTCAGAATGCATACACAGCAATAAGGACACACTGTAAGCACTTTTACACACTTTGATATACTTCGAATAACTTTAGTTGTGCCCTTGATACAATACAAAGCTGTAGTTATGCACAAAACGCATCACTTTGCCAAAAAACACTAAGTTGCCTTGCTTTATTTATACTTAATGTGCCCTTTTTGCCCTTATTATATTCATTTTGCTCAGTTAATCTCTTTTCATGCCCATTGTAGTTTTCTTGTGCTCGTTTTACTCTAAACATGTCCGTTTTGCTCTTAAACATGTCCATTTTGCTTTGAACATACTCATTTTACTTTGACGATTATTGTTTTGTCAAATGTCATCATTTTAAACATTTCCCAAACCTTTTTGTGCTCTCGCTTATTTAATAATGGAGTTTGTGACCTTGTAATAGTCCGTTTTGTCTTTTTTATAAAACAAGCGGTTTGTGCATATTCTCAATACCTTTGATTCTTTTCTGGCTCTTCTTCATGCTTGTTTCTCTTAGTTTACCTTCACTGTTATCTCTGCACCTCATGGCTCCAAATCTTATTCTCTGTGATCCCGGTTCTGATACCATGTCACTCTCCTGCTTTGGACACAATAGAAGAGTCTCCATGGGTTCTGTTCAAGCAGCTTTATTTTATACAAACACATCATGATAGAAGTTTACTGACTTTAACTTAAGTAGCTTATATACAAACTAACTGTTGGAATCATGCATGCTTACTCTCTGTATGCACTCTCAAAATGGCACTAGGACTGTCACAAGCTTGACATTTATACATGCAGTTATGTCTTTGACATGCTTCTTAAAGTCACAGCAAACAGCATGTGCTCTCTGATCTACACCTACAAGTTATCAAAGGTTTGTTTATCAGATTGTGAATCAGCTGATTTGTCCAATTCACAATTTGTCACTAAAGTAACATGGGATACGTTTAAGTTGCAGATATGATGGGGAATAGGAAATTATCCCTCTTCCTTACTGTCGTGCAATCTTGAAGTTGGTATATATGTAACGTGCACAGCGCTCTCCACATCTGGGAGGTGGGGAGGCTTGGCACCCAGAAAAAAAAAATATATATATATGTGTGTGTGTGTGTGTGTGTGTGTGTTTGTGTGTGTGTGTGTGTGTGTGTGTGTGTGTGTGTGTATATGTGTATTTTTTTTTAATTTAGCTGTTTGTTTGACTTTTCTTTTAGTAGACCATGCTTTGTTGACCTTTTCATTGTCAAGGGTTTAGTACAGACAATATGTGTCAGCTAAGTTTTTTATCGACATTTAAAAAAGTCGATACATGCACACAAACATATATATATATATATATATATATATATATATATATATATATATATATATATATATATATATATATATATATATAGTGTGTGTGTGTGTTCATTTAAGATGGCCCCCCACACCCCCTGCAAATTATATATACCAACTCCAAAATCACACTACAATGAGGAAAACGGTACATTTCCCAACCCACATTGTACAGCGATCGGCATTCAGAAGCTCCAAGAGCTGCATGATATGCACACCTGGTGTTTCATTGATCTAACATCCGGTAATATAAATGTTAGATGTTGTGGAATTTCAGTGGTGCTGTCTCAATCTACTAAAGTTCGGGTAAGTGAAATTTCTGTAAAGTCAGGTAGATCCATATGTTCATAGGTTGGTACTAGGCTATCAGCCCTAGGGCCTATACAAGCCTAGCCATAACAATTCCCTGGCTATTTCTTCCCACATTATTTACTTTCCTGGACCCCTGTCTAGCAGGGATCCCTGGGGTGAATTTCCTTTCTCCCATCCAATCGTCAAGGTTCCTCTTGAAGAGGTCCAAAGAGGCACTCTGCTTGACATGTATGGGCAATCTATTCCAGAGTCTGGGGAGTCTCTGGGTCAGGAACCTATCCCTCCAGCATGTTTTGTTTATTGTGATGACAAGGTTTAGATCCCTGGCGCGTAGCTCTGAGGGATTGGGATTTCTTTAAGTGTAGCATGTCCAACAGCTCTGGGTTTGACATGGCCAGAGTATAGCTGGAGTTTCATCTGCTTTAGGCCTGTGATTCTTTTAGTGAGGTATTTCTGAGGCCTTTCCAGTTGTTGCAGATGTCTTGAGAGGTACATACCAAATGGGTATAATGGGTCTAATGAGGGATGAGTACAGTGGGACAATGACCTCCTTTTTCTGGATGAAAGTGAGACCACTGTCCACCTGTGTCCCTAAGTCTCTTATCACACTTTCTGTGTTTAGTGTACTGCCACCTATATGGTAATTCATGGATACATGTTTTTCCCAAAGGGATAACAATACATTTCTTGGCATTGAGCTTGAGCCCATGGCTCTGGCACCAAGCATCTGTTTCTGTAAGGCCCTTTTGTAGAGTATCCACATCATTTGGGAGTTTGCAGTCATCTGCAAACTTTGTTTTAGTGGTGACCTGTACTTCAGAGAAGTAGATCCCCAGGACTGAACCCTGAGGTACTCCACTTGTCACTTGTCTGGAGCTGGATTTGGACAGTGTGGGTTCTATCAGTAAGCCATTTAGCAACCCATTGGGTGACATAGGGATTAATGCCCAACTTAGTAAGTTTATCTATTATGATTCCAGAGTGGGGATGGTATCAAAGGCCTTGGCAAGGTCTAGATAGGCTGTGTGGACCACCTTACCCTTGTCCATGACTCTGGAGACTGATTCAAAGAAGTCAATCAGGTTCAGGAGACAAGATCGTTCACAAACCCAAACTGGGTGGGGTCCAGTGTTTGAAGGTTGCCAATGTCTTTGTTTATAAGTTCCATGATACCATGGCCTTGCAGATAAGGCTTGTCAGACTGATGGGGGATAACTGTAGCTCTGCCACTCAGTGGGCATGAAACCTGAGGTGAGGCTATGATTAAACATGACACTTAGGTGAGGTGCCAGTTCATATTGTAGTACATGTAGTACACAGCCCGGGATGTCATCTGGTCCCATGGATGCTGTATTCTTGGCTTTAGATAGTGCGTTTTTTACCTGTGTATTACTGGAATTTGATTGAGATGGGCCATTTAGGGGTGAGAGGGTGAAGTTGGCACTGAATCGATCTGCCAGGATATTGGAATATCCTTTGGATCAGTATATTTAATGCCATTCTGTTTTAGCTCAGAGCAGATCTGAGCATTGCCATTTAGATTCTTAACATAGTTATAGAATGCTTTGTGGTTGTCTTTGGAATCTTTGGCAATTTTATTTAACTAGCTTTGGAGGATTTTGAGGCATCTCAGTTTCTTACTGAGGCTAGTAAGGAGTTTTTGCATCCTGGGATTTTCCTCTTTTCTGCAAAAGTTTCTTTCTTTTGTTGTAAAGTTTGTTTATGGCAGGGGACCACCAGATTGGCTTCCTTTTTTTGGATGAGAGCATTTTGGTTCTATTTGGGATGGCATATATATATATATATATATATCAATAAATAACCCATTAAAGGCTCAACAAAGAAATAAAACTATGACTAAAGAACTTTAAGTTGATAAACGGAGAAACAAAAAAACACTCGTAGGCTGAACTGATGTTTAAGCGCTTTCATCCTTTATTGTTCATTAGGACTTCTTCAGAAACGATAATGTAGTAAAATAAATGGTACTCTATTAAATCACTCTAATATAAACATTCAAAAAATGGAACTTACTATTCATTGGTTATCAGCAGTTATCAGAAGGAGACAAGGCCAATCTCTACAATATTGGTCAGCTATTTTCCTTTGTAGAACCTATACTTTTAAAGTGTTTATTTTCCTGTGCTTTCTTTTTTTTTCTTCTTATGTTCGAACATCCAAATGTTGAACATTTGGTCTCGTCCATGTAATGTTCGACATTTTGGATGTTCAAAAATTTAACATAGACCTATATATATATATATATATATATATATATATATATATATATATATATATATATATATGGATCTATGTTGTTACATCAAAATTACAGAACATCAAACTGCATATGGTTGAGATCATATGATCAAAGTTCCTTTATCTTAGAAACAAAAAAATAAGAAAACTGTGTTTTTACAGAGAGGAAAGTCCCCCTGCACCCTACACACCCTGCAAATTACAAATACCAACTTAAGATCACACTACAGTGAAAGAGGGTAAATTCCATGATCCCCACTATACTGTGATCTCATACAACTGATTAACTTTTTTTGAAAGTTAATTATATGGTCTTGACCATATGAAGTTCAACTTTCTGAAATGTCAGTCTTCCAAATGGGACCCATCTATCTATCTATCTATCTATCTATCTATCTATCTATCTATCTATCTATCTATCTATCTATCTTTCATGGAATTTGCATGGCTATGCCCATAGTGTAATCTAAAGAGAACTCCAAGCACCTCAAGATAGGAGAACATACCATCGGCTACTTAACCATCCCTTCCCCAGCCAGTTTGTTCCACCACACCAATCTTCAAATTCAGCCCTGAATCATCAGTATAAGAACTATGTAATTAACATCCTGGATATAAAAATCATTCACTTCTCAGTTCCATTCTATCTATTCCATCAAAGAATTCCATACAAATATTCTACTTAATGAAGCCATTTATAACTGCTATACAAAAGGAAACATAATCTAAGGTGCATACAGCATACCATTCACAAAGCTCATACTGTTTATATTATTCTCTGCTCTAAAAATCTTCACAGCCCTTCCTCTGCTCAGTTCTATCCCCCTGTCTTAACTCCTTATTACCATTTTGTGTCCTCTCATATCCCTACTCCTCTAAGAAATTGGAAATATTCCATAACTAGATAGTATTTACTGCCTCATGCCTAAGAATGCTGTGCAAATTGTACACATGACATATATCAGTATAGGTTACATATTATCACAGCATTTACTTACGCAAACTACGATTATCGTGTGTAGAAATATGTAATATAACCATTTCTCCATTATAACATTACATCTAATGTTATTCCTTCTGATTTAATAAACAATATCATTTGTAGGCTTCTGTAGATTTATATCTCCCTAGTGTAAGCCTGAAAATGCTCCACTAGGATCAGTGTTCTACCCCAATTAACACATAGAAAATATAATAATCTCTATGAAAATGAGTGCTGTGAATCTGTCTCAAAGGCTAACCAGCTCATACTATCAAGATAAGAAGAAGGTTGTGAAGCCATATCAGCGGTGGCCTGGTAATTTAGAAATGCACTCTCACATCTTGCTTTTGAGCATTGCTGTGATGTGAAATAGGGGTCTGATTAGAAAAGGAAAACTGGCCATGTATGATGTTAATATACATTAACAGAATTAAGTTTTATAAAGAAATAAATAAAGACTACCGGGGACAGAATGTACATAGAGAACCTAGAACAGGGAGTATGTGTTTGATGACTGAATGGGAATACCACAAGTGGTTTTGTAACTATCCAACACTGTAATTATCATACTGTAATTATCTATCATTATTGTAATTATAGCCATTACAAATAAACTGAACAGATGGCTTCTCAAATTATTATTTCGAAAAAATATCTCTATGTACTTGTGACACAAGCCCAATATGTAGTATTCCCTTAATAGTTCAAAGTTCAATATAAACAGACCAGATGAGCTGTAATTTAGCTGGGCACATCCATTATGGTGTCGTGGTGCAAGTGTGCCCTAAAAAAGGCTTACCTTGCTAGTTAGTAAACAAGCAGACTATGAAGTTATTCAGAAAATATGAAATTATTATTATTATTATTATTATTATTCAAGATTGTTCTCTAAGCAACAGAATGGTATTTTGGATTGTCCTTTATTTAAGAAAACATAGTATATAAAACATGAAAGTTATAACAGATTAGGATATTAATCAGCATTCTTAAAGTAATTTTTGAATGCAAATGAATTTATGAAATCGACACAAAAAAAAGAAAAAGTATATTATGGGAATTTTGAATTGTAGAATACAGATCAGAAACTCTGAATTACTTAGCTTAGAAGTACTAGGGGACATTTTATGTGAACTTTTTTCCTGTGTTTATTCCTTTGATAATTAATTTTGATAAAACAGTGTTTAAAAAATGAAACCATTAACAGAACCAGGCTAATGACCGTGTTCAGTGTAAACACAAGGCAAAAGGCAGTTAGTGTACTACAGACCATCCCATAATAATAATGGTAAAGTTGATTTATAGACATCCATTGCAAAGAGGTGAATGGCAAAAGATACCCTGCATACAATGAGGTTTAGGAATCAAGGCCAGAATAAAACATATGACTCCTCACAGGATATTTCTTCATTAGAGGAGAAGCACTCTTGTTTGCAGTTAGAAGTTCAGTTCTAGCAGGTTAGCCGCAAGCATTGTAATGTAAGTTAGTTGAAGAAGTAATAAGTTCTCAACTTAATTTAACAACTAAGTTTTACCTGAGAGGAATTTGGTAGGTCATCATGATTTTTTCATCTGCACTGGCCATATGCGCCCAAAATGGATCTTGCAGTACATAGTCGAACTGGTAAGTGTTCTCTGTAGCTGCACATGTTTTTGCCTGTAGATCATTTTCTGAAGAATCAATACTGCCAAAATATTTGCTAGTGTTGTTACTCTGGCTGCTTCCTAAGAAGTCAGGGAAAAATGAAAAGCAAATAAAATAACTTTATCACAAACATTTGCTTTCAGAATAAATTTTAAACTGCTCAAATTATACATCAAAATGCATTTCTTTGTCAGATACCATTTTAGTTTCTGCAAAACCTAAACAACTTGGTTCAGAAACATGCTGAAATAGCCCACAGTTAATACATCACACCATCATTTTTTTCAGGCATTGGTGCTTTCCCTTCTTAGACCTTTTGAATTCTATCTCCAGGAAGGGTTAAGCAAACATAATGCTCAAGGAATTGTTATGAAAATGTAAATATTTAGTGGTACAGTTTATTAATATTCATGGAAACTTCTTCAATTTTTCTCATGTGTGTTCATTCTCTTATTTTTTATACCCTCTTCCTCATAAGTAAATATTTAGTGGTACAGTTTATTAATATTCATGCAAACTTCTTCAATTTTTCTCATGTGTGTTCATTCTCTTATTTTTTATACCCTCTTCCTCATAATTTCTGTTTTCGCTATTGCCCATTTTTGAAATCTACGTCCAACTTCACTCTATCAGAGAATATCTAGCCACTAGAATTTTGTCTTCAAGCCTTCTTTCCTATTTGACCATTTTGCTACATTTAAGAAAACAACCTTAACATTGTTTGATTTTAAATGCCAGAAACTAATGCATTTTAACACTTCAATGCTCTTACTGCTAATTTTATACTCATTCCGCTTTGTAAACATTGTTTTACTTTGCAATTTCACTTAGTACTTATGTTTTAAGTGCCACAAAACAAATAGCACTAGAATTATCCAATCTAAGGATCTAAACTTTTGTCTATGACATAAACAAAACATGTTGGAGGGACAGGTATTTGTCTCACAAATTACCTCTTCTCTAAAACAGGCTCCCCATTCATGTGAAACAGAGCTTTTCCCTAAGTATATTCAAATGTAATTTGGACCAATGGATGGGAAATCACAAAAACACTTCTGCTTGTCACCTGTGACTCTTATGGACAGGGGCAGTTTGTAGATGCCATAAGACACAGGCATATACCAAAGCCATTCTAGCCCATGGTCATTGATAATTGGGAAAATTAGAACATGAATAGCTAGGCTTAAATAGGCTTTAGGGCTGTTAGCCTTTAACCTTTTATGATCCTATAATCCTATGATGAAATTTGTTATAACAGAAATAAAAGGCACAAACAGCACATTTTTGCAATACTTTATTGCCCTATTTACTGATTGTTCCCTTATTACTAGCTCCTTTCTACTGTATAAAACCTATCACTGTGCTGTGTGTGGTTTCAGGGTTTCAAATCACAATCATCCATACTGGAGAGCAAGATCCATGCTCCCACCTCCACCATCAGATGACTGCCGATAGTCAAATGATATTAACATGATGCAGCCATTACAGTTTGTGAAAGTACTATGACATTTTAATGGGTCCATTCAGTACTTCCATGAAAGAAAGTACATTTTTGTGAGCATGCTCACCATAGCAGCATATATTTGAGAAGTACAACAGCAGCTACAGCAGTATTCCTTGCCTAACAGAAATCACTACAGGCAGGTGCCACCCGGGGTCTATATTATATGAGCGAAAGTTCATATGAACGAACGCTCTTATGAATGAAAATGCCGGACATCGAAAGCCCCCCACACCCCCTGCTAAATATATATTCCAACTCCGAGAATGCACTACAGTGAGGAAAGGGCAAATATTCCTATCTTCACTGTACTGCGACCCCAGAAAAAGCGTTTCGATGTCCAGCATTTTTGCTCATAAGAGCGTTCATTCATATGAACTTTCGCTCATATAATACAGACCCGTGCCACCCATTCTGTCTGATTTCCAGAGCTTTGTAAGCATCCACAAAGTACAGCTTGAAGTCCTATCTCTTTCACTCTACAATGTTTGCCCAGTGCATGGCTACTGAGAGGCACCCTCTGTTTTTGGACAGGGTGTGTTGAAGTTCTATTCATATTAGACCTACTACATACTCACAAGTCTAATAGTATCAGAGGATCTCAATCTCTTTTGCAAAAGAAATAGAACATGTTGGAGGAATAGGTTTGTATCATAGAGAATACTTTCTCTATAGAACTATCATCCACTCCATATAAAGCAAAATACTTCTATTACTCTAATCATATGTAATTTGAATGAAAAGCAGTGTAAATGCAAATTCACCCCTTCCCCTTGTTTAGCAACCCGGTCCCTCAAGGCTAATGCAAATGTGTAAGTGTCCCAATATATCTTTGTTTTCTCTGTCATTGGGTTATTCATATGCAAACTATAATGTCTAAAAACTACCATGGGACTATAAGACCAGGCTTCTTAAGATCCTCTCAGATCAATAGCCTAGTAAGCTGCTACGAACAATGAGGAGAAGGTGTCCCATTTTCACTTTTACCCGTGGAAAAGGATACCTCTAAGTGTGATTTTAGCTAAAGACACACAATGTCCCTGCCTCCTGACAGCTATAAAGTTCTACATGATCTAAGTCTCATGGTTTCAAATATGCTTAATCTTAGGCTCCCTGAGGGATGAATGATGAGTTGAAGAAACACAAGGCCTGTGTACTAGCCACTTGCACTTTTTTCCCTCCCATTTTTTTCTTATACAATGTCATGTATCTATTTCAGCTGTGATGGTGCCTTAATCTCTTCCTTCCCTTTACCTGTACTTACAGCACCAAAGATATGAATCCCAACTGGGGCAGGATGGTGGGAGCTTATGCTGCAAGCCTTGAGCCTATTACTTAAACCTATAGCGTAAAATTGGGAACCGCAGCTAATCATGTATAGGGAGATCAATATTGTGTTTCACAGACACAAGATGTGCCTTAGGACCAGTATAAATCTCTCTTTATAAATGAATAGCTGCAGCTCAGAACTTATTATGACTGAAGTAAAACCACCAACAGCATTTTTAGAAAAAAACTTCAGTACCACTGAGGAACATAATTCGTGTGGTACCAGAATTAATTTTTCAGTGACAAACTTAAAATCCCATAGAGGAGGCTTAGACTTCCTAGGAAACTATGAGTGAAGATGCCTTTTAGAAAATGTTTCCCAGTAGCATGTCAGCACAGAGAGGGTCCAGGGAAGACATGCAGCAGTAGTTGAAAGATTCACCTTAACACAGAATATGCCATCTTGGAAGAATCCCAGAAGGTATTGTGGAAATTCTGACTCTTTAGTCTGCATGGGTACCATCATGCTAGAGGGACACCATAAAAAAGAACCTCTTCCATTTGACAGATACAATTTTCTACTGCTAAATTTTGTTGCATCCTTTATAATGCATATTACTTTTTCTGAGAATTGATCATTAAAGATTGTCTGGTGCATTGAAGCGACTAATATGAAGGTCCTTTGCTTTGTGTGTACCACTGCCCCTTCCTCATAGGTCCAGAGGATGCAGATTTTGTGAGAATTATAGCATTCCTTGCTTTCATAATCTTTTTGTTTTTTTTACGACACTTTGCCCTTGCTGTCTGTTGACCATTTGCCCATCCCAGCCAACTAGACTATTCATTCTCCATCACCACAGTAAGAGTCGAATGGAAGAGGCCATCATTCAGATAGCCATCAGAGATTGTTTGTATATTTGCAGTTTTCTCTTTGGCCCTAACTGCATAGATCTGGCTATGTGCCAGGGAGAGGAGTGCAATTGGCCATTGGAGGAAGACATCCCCTCACTTTCTGCAAGGGGTATTCCATCTAAGAAGCCTTGGCCTTCCTCCCAAGGCATGTGCGGTAGTCTTCCCAGTCTCCATCAGTGAGATTGCAGCACTTAGTGTGCCCAAGTTCATGCAACTCCCCCCCCACCCCACCTGCAGGAAAAAGTGGACTACACCTCTTCTGTCCATCCATTCCTCCATCCGCCTCCTTCAATGTTGGAGCTGCTAGTCAAACCCTGGTCATCTGGGTCACAGTCAGTGTTGCATCCACCATCCATAGTTTTTGAGAATCCTGCTTTATTTTCCCATTATTATACTCTGGTCTTATGAGATATAAAAGACTTGGAGATAGTGACCTAGTTGGAATGCTAATCAGCATGGCAGATAAAAGTGAGTAGCCCTTTATCTGTTTATATTTCACATTGCTGCTGTCTGTTATTACCATCAAAGTCCATGGTTGCCAGACTGGTTTGAATTCTCTCAGACTGAGAACTGTGGCCATCATAAATTTTAGAATGAGATACTGGTGAATCTTTGTTGCTCCCCGTGCCGGGTACCTTTAGGTGATTTGTATGTGGTCCCCCAAGCTAAGTTTGATGCAACCATTGTCATAGTCTGTATCCCTGTCAGAATCACAAACAGGATCCTCATGATTGTTTTCCACTTGAAGCAACCACCGGGAAAGTTGCCTTCTTATGGAAGGGATCATGGGTAATATCTTTTGAAAAAGACGAATCTGCTGATTTGCAGCAAGTAGAAGAGTCCCTGACAAAAGCATTGGAAGTAAAAATCACAGGGCCCGGTGACTCAGATTCTTACTATAAAATGACAGATTTGAGTACTATTTTTTTTTCTCAAATAACTTTTTATTGATTTTTACAGATACCAAAACCATTACAATAATTTCCATGAGTAGGTAAAATATCAATGTATACAAAGGCATGTATGAAAACAAGGATGAAACTACCTATACATATATAAAAACTAAGTTATATACAAAATTTACAAAGGTGCTACCATGCAATTAGAACAGGGTAAGAAAGAAGAAACGATTCTATGAGAAACACGAGTGGACCTCCAATTAACCCAGGGAGAGGAAACTATAAAAATATCTCAGAAACTAGGCCTCCAACTTAGTTAATCACTTAAAATTTGGTTAAGTAGGAGTTTCCAGAATTCTTGGTAGTAAGCTTTTTTCTTGATCCCTTTTATGATAAGCTTTTGCACAGAAATGTATTTAAATGCCATCTCTTTGAACCCCTTCCAACATAGTTTAGTACGATCTAACCAGTTTTTAGTGATGTATAATTTGACAAGAGACCAGAGTGTAATTAATACATGATGTTTTAGTTTAGGTAACTTAAGGATGGGGATGTGTAGTATGGCTGTTTCCCAGGAGAGAGTAGATTTGTGATATGATCCAAAGCAAGCACCCACTGTAGTACTGGAAACAAAAAGGCAGCAGTAGAATACAACCAAGTTGAGAAAAGACTTTTAATACAAAAAGCAGCAACAAAGCTTTCGGGTCTACACCCTTCCTCAATGCTAAATACAAATTCAAAAACATATCAATTAGAGTTAAACAGGAGCCAAGAAAAGTCATGTGATTGCAGTCAGCTGATCAAATGACAACAACATATAAAATCACAAATAGGTTATTGTAAAAAATACAACATTTAAAAGTAACATAGGAAACACAAATAAAGAATAAAGCACACAAAATATTTTTATGTATTTATAATATTTTATAATATTTTTATGTTTTTGCTCTTGGAGGGAATAATTTTGTTGGTGTAGTTCTAGTAATTCTCTTTGAGTGTTCTTAATCGAGATATCTATCTCAGGGTCTGGACTTAACTTATGTTTCTTTTCTAGGTTAGTTAGGTAAGAAATCAGTTTAACTTCCTTCTCCTTGTTAACCTTTTTGTAATATGAAGCCTTTTGGATCAAGGTCCATCTTAGTTTTGCTTTGCAAGCCACCCACTGGATGTCTAGTGGTATTTGAGACATCTCAAGGTTGGTGTGAAGGTCTGCTAAAGTGTCATTGATTTCTTGGGTTATGACTTTGTTAAAGAGTAAATTATTGTTTAACGTCCAGTTACCATAAATGGGTTTCGAAGGTATTCTATTTGTGAAGGTTAGATTGAGAGAGATTCTGGCATGATCTGATAGGACTCTAGGCTCTGAATAAATGTTTAATCTAAGATTCGTTAAGGATTCTGAGATTAGGAAAAAATCCAGGCGTGACCAGGTGTTGTAGCATTTCGAGTAGTATGTATAAATGTTGCCTTTAGTTAAATTTCCACTAAATGAGATTGGATCTATAAGGTTGAAATCAGACATTAGTTCCACCAGAGCTAATGAGGCTTGGAAATTGTACGAGGTTGAATTATTTGTGCGATCTAAGACTGGGTCTATGACTGTGTTCCAGTCTCCATCTAGTATATACTGGTGATTTTGGAATGTGCAAAGAATGTTATAGATCTCCATAATGAAATCTTGTTGTTGTGTACAGGGACCATAGAAATTTAAGAACAGAACTAGTTTGTCAGAGTCGGGGTTTATGGATATGAAAAGACACCATCTGCCATTTTTGTCAGATTTAGATTCTGTGAACCACCCCTTGGAATTCTTTTTTGATTATAATGGCCACCCCCTTTGAGTTTGAGCTGTCGCTCGCTGCTGTGATAGATCTTATCCATTTTCTGTTAACATCCTTCTCCCAGCCCTCTTTGAGCATATGTGTTTCTTGCAAAAAACAGATATTAGCCTGAGATTTAAACATAAGGTGCAATAGCAAGTTTTTCTTAGCTTTATTTTGTAGTCCCCTTATGTTCCAAGAATCTAGCGTCCACCCCATGGTCAGTGATATAGAGGGATTGAATGGTTAAGAGCTTTATTGTCCAATTTTGTCGAGAAATGTCCCATTATAGCATATAGGTGAAGAGTTAAAATTATGAGAAACGTTGGTTAAGGAGGTCCACATCATACTCTGATATGTTTAGAATTACAACTATCAAGGTAGCACAGTACTCCTTCAGCCAAAACCCGGTGCCTTACCACCTGAACCCCCCTCGATGAAGAAGTAAAACAACTTAGACAAGTTTGATAAAACAGTTTAAGTAACATTTGTGTCAGTGCAAGAAAATAATTCACATTTAACCTTTTGAAAAAACCCATTAATAAGACCAAAACCACTAAACATATGTACAAAGGTATACTTGTCCATAGACTGGTCATCTTAAACCCTACTTCCAAAAGACCACAAGCATCCTCTAAATGGGTAAGGTTAAGAGATGTAAGGAAAAGCCTCAATGGCATTTTATTATTCTAAAAATAACTGAATAACATATATAAGTTGAATAAAACTCGCTGGCTAATGGGAAAAGCAAAACACCAGGTAGTAACCCTCATGCAAGTTAACTATGAGTATGATATAATACTGAGAAACAGCAATTGGCTGAGCAAAGGGTAATGTATATCAAAAAGTTCAGTCATTATTTGTATGCATTTAGCAGTGCATAAATAACAAGCAAGGAATACGATAAATAATTGCAAGTCACAGAAAGAATGGAAAGGGAGGAGAAGAGAGAGGAAAAAGAAAGAAGACACAAAAAGAAAAAAATAACAGAAAACCAAATTATAATTGTATATGATGCCCAGAAGTATCTTGAGTGGCTTATGTTTATACTATATTGCTGGCATTAAATAGGACAGGTAATTGAACCAGCCTTGCAAGATAATAACTATTCTGATACATAATATGGCTATAAAAGAGCTATGCATAGAATGGAAAAGGTTTTTTGGTAATGAGTCCAGGGAACAACCCTAGGAATAATCTTCTAAGTTTTGAACAATTAGGATTACTAGTTAAGTTGCTTATGGGGTCATTATAAAGGAGAAAGCAAAGCAAGTATATGTTTCAGGGCTATCATTCACTCTACGCCAGTCGAAGATAACTATTAGCTAAGGCAAACAACAAAAAGTCCAAGGGGAGACTGTGTCAAAGATGCAGATATCTGACACTGAGATGGCTTGATATAAGTGTTCCCTCATCTAGCCTTACAAACACTGACCAGGATCAGTTGGGTGATTGAGAGGGTAGAGTCAGCAAGGAAGAGTGTATTCATCTGAAAAAGGCAACATTTTGTGCATTCAGTAGCAGGTAGTAGAATAAGTGTTGAGAGCCTACCCACCGTGCTGTTCAAGCCTTGCAGCAAAAGACCTCCAGTATTTAGAAGTACCAAACAGATATCACACCAGACAATGTGAGGCATGGATATCTTGGATGTATATATTATAAAGGTTCTGTCTGCTGATTATTGCCTCAAAACTGATTCGTAGGGCTGTTGCCGATAATTCCGGTGGTGGAGTCTATGTGCAGATGCATCGGGAAGTTGCGATGATAATTGGCCTCCGTATACAACAAACTGGAACCAATTTGGTTCCTAGCTTTTTCTCTTTTAACCAGAAGTAATCGAGTGATTCTGGACTTTAAGGGTTGCTAAAATACAACACAGATCTAGCGAAGCATATATAGGAAAGAAGATTATATTTTCCAGTGAGTAAAAAAACAGGGCTTGACCTTCACTAATGGATAGCTATGTTATACAGGATGTTACAGTTCCGGTGACA
>NC_056733.1:293325761-293355761 GCF_019279795.1 Protopterus annectens
TTGAACTATGGTAGTTCAAAACAGCCTTTCCAGGAGAACAGTATATTTTATCATTTGTCCATGTCAGGCATTTTTTTTTGGCAAGTAACAAAACCAGAATATCCAGGAAAGATAAGGAGAAAGAATATGGGCAAAACCATCTGCAAATAGATTACTTGGCACATTTCCAATTATGTCCATGTAGTGACTTTCCTTTTCATGGCACTAAATGTTAGCATAGGTTGACAGGAGGACTGATAATAGTATGTTCAATGAGTACTGAATAATACAAAGGTTCATAGGTTCATAGATTCAAAGGTTCATAGGCTCATAGGAGGTTACTAGGCTAATGGGCCTAGGGCCTTTACAAGCCTAGCCATGTTATACCAGTGTTCCCTAAATGACCTTGGCTAGATGGTCATTACTTGCAGAGCAAGTCTATTATTAGCACCAGCTGCCCTCATCCACGAGGGACATAGCTGCCACCTTGGGGTGAATTTATGGTCTCTGATCCAATTGTCTAGGACACGTTTGAATAATGTCATTGAGAAGCTCTGCTTCACGTGAATTGGGTGTTTATTCCAGAGGAACAGCAATCTCTGGGAGATATATCTGTCTCTCCAGCATATTCTGTTAATGTCACAGACTAGGTTGAGATCCCTGGAGTGAGTGACTCTTGTCCCATTTGATTTGCTGCATTTCCATTAGGGCAGAGTCAGAGACTACTCTGTAGGTCAGGCACGAGTTGCCTGTCAACAGCCTGTAGGATACAGAGTACAGTGACAGGGCTTTCAGTCTTTCCATGTAGATCATGTTTTGGAGGCCTGAATTTTCTTAGTAAGAAACCTCTGTGGTCTCTCCAGCTGCTCCAGGTTTGTGGTGAGATATGTGCAAAAGAGAGCTTTGTACTCTTTGTATGCTCTTATGAGGGTCAAGTACAGAGGAGTTATAGCATCCTTAGTCTTGGATGCGATGCCCTTACTTATGAGATGCACAAAGTAGAAGGCTTTCCTTACCACTGTGGACACATGGTGATCAAAGTTTAGATTGCTATCAGCCTGTGTTCCCAAATCTCACACTACTGGGTTTGAGCTTACTGCTGTCAGTATTGCAATTTGCAGGAAATTCTGCTTTGCCAAAGGTTATAATAATAATAATAATGCACTTTTTTTGCATTTAGTTTTATTCTGTGGTTTTGGCACCAATCATTTGTCTGTGTTAGCCCCTTTTGTAATACGTTAACATCATTTGGAGACTCAGTGATTGTGCCCAGGTTGCAATCATCAGCAAACATGGAAGCCACAGGCCATCTACTTTCACCTGGACTTCTGAGAAATAAATTCTAAACAGTAGAGTGCCCAGCGCAGATCTGTGAGGTCCAGCACTGGTAACTGGTCTACTGGTAGAGGTGGAAGCCCCAACTTTGACAGTATGCATTCTGTCAGTGAGCCAGTTGGCTACCCATCTGGTGATGCATGGGTTAATCCCTATTTTTTTTTAATTTCTCCAACTCTTTTGGATTTCAAATACCATGACTGGAATGGACTCCATTCTTAAGTCAAAGTATGATTCAAGTTGATGAAATTAGTATTGTTTCAATCTTTGATGTTAGCCAGACGTGTTCTTCGCAACACTCCTAATGTGCCAGGTAATGACTCCTTCTGCAGTTCATGTGGCGTTACATGTATTGGTAACATATATAAGCATGATTGTAAATTCTTTTTTATAAGACCCATTGCTCCTACTATTGGAACTGTCTGAGTGTCCTTCTTCCACATTGCCTCATTTCTGCCTGCAAATCCTAGTATTTTATGACTTGGTGTCTGTCTGTACATAAGACACTGTAGTCACTAGGTGTACCAATTTCAATGATCAGTGCTACTTTTGTGTTCTATCTGGTTTTCTTGCATCTCTTTTTTGAACTGTTGGTAATAGGTTGGTAAGTGGTATAAGCTTCATCATTTGCTATAATGCTTTGTGTCTCATGTTTCCAGGGATTTTCACCTACTTCACTATTATAATGTTTGCACAATCCCCAATGCAACAATCTTGCCTCATTATTATGCATTAATTATACAGTCCTTCTGCTATTAGTATATCACAACCAACAACAAGATGTGCGGCTGTTTCCAATAATGGTTTACAAAACCTACATTTGTTTGTTCTCTCACATGTTCAATGGACTTTTAAACCAATATGTCTGGCGTCCACTATCTTGGGCCACCAATATTAACCTTTCATCTTTGGGTTTAAATTCATCTCTCCTTAACCATTCCTATGTTAGATCCTGATCAATATGAGGTTATTCCAAGAGTTTTCTATACTTGCAACTGTATTTATGAATTTTCCACATTTTTTGCCTTCTCATCTGATCCTTCACCTTATACTCTTTCTTTTGTTTTTTAGCACATTCAGTTGCTGCCTGTTTTTATCTACTTCTGGTTTGATTTCCATTCACGCTTGACACCTTTATGCTTCTGCTAAAGTAAGCAGCGAAGTCATCTTAGACTTATTTGTCCTTGTGTTTCAAAACTTTTCACTACGTTTGGGTCTTGTGAGGTCAGCAGATATGTGTGCAGTCCCATGATTGCAGATCAATACATGTAATCAATTTTGAGGAGGAGCATACCTCCTTCAGAACAGGGAATATATAGTCTTGGTATACACTGATTTTTATAAATCATTTGATGTACATGAAGCATCCTTCTTGTTTTCCAGTCTAACCAATCCAACACCTTTTGGGGCCAGTCAATCATTCCAAAACTATACGTTAGGACAGGAAGACCAAATTGGTTTATAGCTTGGACTTTGTTCCTAGATTTCAACACTGTTTTCAGTGTTAATTTTAGTCTTCTTAAATATTCCATACTAAGTTTTATTCATAGTTGTTTGTGTTTTGTTGTTGATACTTCATCAATTCCCATATATTTATACATTCCATCTTGCTCAAGTTCATTTATATCACATTCCTGTCCCAAACTGATGTTTTCTTTGTGCTGCAAATTTCCTGCTTTAAAGGTTGCTTTTGCATATTTATCAAGACCAAATGACAGTTTTATATCATTCGAAAAAATGTTAGCAACTTGCAGTTGTGCTCATCTCATCTGATGAACTAACTATACAGTTTTAAATCATCTACAGAAAGAAGATGAGAAGTATTTACACTGTTGTTTTCTGGGAGCCAAATTGAAGCCATGACCTAATCTGTTAAGTAGACAGCTTAATGGGCTAAGGGCAAGACAAAAGGCAAGCAGAGACAGAAAGTCACCCTGGAATATTCCCTTTGAAGTTCTATTCCCTGGAGTAATAATTTGTCCTTTATCATGGCTTAACTGCAAAGTGGTTTGCCTCTGTTTCATTGTTGCTGTAATGTAATCAATCAGTGTAGTGTGTATCTTACACAATTTTAAGCATTCTTTTATCCGTGAATGTGGTACACTGTCAATTTTTTTTTTTGTAGTCTATCAATGCCATACTTAGATTCTTCCCTATTTACTGTTCTCCAGTGTGATTTTATTTAACAACAAATAATTCTTTGTTCCATATCGCTTTCTTTTGTATTCTTTTGATCTATTGCCATGATTGAGTTTTCTTCTAAATGACTATAAACTCTATATGCATTAAGTACAGTGTATAGTTTATATGTTGTTGGAAGCCAAGTTATTAGTCAATAGTTTTGAAAATAGCTTGCAGGTTTGCACTTAAAGTAAGAGTATTGTTTTTTCCTGTTGTTAACTAGGCGGGTGTCTGTTTGGGGTGCACATATAAACAGTTCTTACTCATAGATAAATTTTCATGTAAAGATGTTAATACTTTAGGCCAGAAGTTAAGTACTGCATCTGGGCCTGGGGTTTTCCATTTAGGAGCATTTCTTAACATTGTTTCAATCTCTCTGGCCGTTACTTCATCCCATTTTATATCCTGTACATTTGAACTTCGTATTCTTTCTTTTACTTCTTCTATCCATTTATCATCTTTGTTATATTCCATAGGATCTTCATAGATATTTCTCCAAAATGTATCTATTCTTTTTTGGTGGTGTTTCAGTTCCTTTTGTCTTGTTTCTCAATTCTCTATAAAACGTTTTTGTGTCAGCAATAAATTGCTTATTTTGTTCCTATCCATTATATTTATCTGCATATCTTCTAAGTTTTTCTGCCTGTGCTGATATTTTTAGTTTATTAATTGCAACAGTACATAATAGATCCTGATATGAATCTCTGTGAATAGTTCTAACTTTGGGGGTTTTATTGACTTTCTGTAGTGTATTTCTTTCATTGTTTTTATATGTCTGTCCATCTCTATTAAGTAAAGCACCTCTTCTCTTAGATCATTTTCTTCTAAACTGAGGGCACATTCTTTGTTCTCCATTTCCTGTTGGCATTACATAGAAAGTTCCAGAGCATCTTCTTGTGCCACATTCTCTTCAGTATCATCCTCTATCATCCATTGCTCTTTTATTTGAGAACTCACTTGTCTATCACCCCACAATATTGACTGCATCTGTTCCTTCCCTTCCAAATTCATAGTGTAATTACATCTCTCACATACTGTATTTGTTTATTTTAGGAGTAAGAGGTTATCAGTATACATGAGGCAATTACTACATTGCCTCAGGATGCCTATGTCAATTAGGCTGGCTGGAGAAATGGTTGGAAACTGACTGTCCATTATGGCAGGTTTTTACCACAACTACTACTGGGGAGGGGGCTAGTTTGAGCAGATTTTGCTCTAGGATTAACAAAGGGATTTATTACATTGAAGGTTAGGGGTGAAAACTATGGCAATGCTTCTCAGTGCACAACTGAGTTTCCCAGAATGCAGCAGAGAAGCTTGGGAGGGTTCACTAACAGATGTCTAAAAGAAAATTGTCTTTCAAGGCGTTTGCGTCTATACAAGTCACAGGTGAACCCCATTGCACGGTGTACAGCTACACATAAATGTGAGGCTTAAATACAAGCAAAATTAAAAACTTTTAAGCTAAACTACCAATGTGAAAACACACAGTGAGTTTTCCTCCAGTAATCTCCAACTCAGATGAGGTTCAGACTACACACTAATGCCACAAGGGTGCAGACAGGACCCTCCTAATGTAAGATGTCTGGAATAGTGCTCGTGTAACAATATAATCTAGAGTCAGCAGATCTGAATCTAGTCTATGCTATGTACTAGCTACTTAAGGCAATAGAACAGTTTTTGTTTTTAAAAGTGCAGAAAAATACAGTGAAAATCAGCAAAATGAGGCAGGAAGATGATAAAATACAGTCAGTAAAGTACAAAGAAAACTCAAAAAGCACTTATTTTTTCGATTTTTAGCAGTGGATGCTTTGAATTGCAGCAGAATCTCTCCAAACTTCTGGCAAAAGTTGCCAAATGCTGAGCAGCTCCAGTTAGATGACCTGCAGTGTACTGACGTCTGTACAAACTGGCAGCTCTTCAGCAGCTGATGCATTAGTAATAAATGTGATTTAGTGTGATGGTAGAATGTGTTTGTGGGAGGAGATATACCTTTGGCAAAATACTTATCTATGATGTCAGCATTTTCTGTGCAGCTCCAAGCAGCAGTATGAGATTTAAAATGCAGTGTGCTGACAAGCCAAATTTCTCAGTAGGGGGTGAGCCCACCCACACTCCCCAAACTTTTATATATATATATATATATATATATATATATATATATACACATATGGGTTCACTACTAAATCTCGAATTACAAAATCTCGAGACTCTGAAGCCCGAAGACCAGAATCTCGAGATTCCATAATATCAAAATTAAAGAAAAAGAAAGAAAGAAAAAGAAAAAAAAACATTTGCGCCCCTACAACCCCTGCACTTAAATATACCAACTCAGAGATTGCACTACAGTGGAGTGAATTACAAAGTTTCTGTTCCACTCTGCACACCACTATTTTACCATAAACTCTACTGTGGTGCGATCTCGGAGTTGGTATATTTAAGTTGCAGAAGGTGTAGGGGGTGCAGGGGGGCTTGCCCCCTGCATATGCTTTAAAAATGTTTTTTTTTTAAATTTTGATATTACAGAATCTTAAAAAGCCACGGTGGTACAGCGGTGGTATTGCTGCCTCACAGCAAGAGGTTTTCCTGTTCGATTCTCAGCTGGAATGCCTTCTGTGTGGAGTCTACATGTGGACCCCGTGGTTGAGTGGCGTTTGAAAGACATGCATAAATGGGCGTGCCTTCTTTGAAGGTTGGGTGTCGGGCTGGCAACTCAGCACCATAAAAATCTGCTGCCAATCATTAGCGGGCCGGAGTTCTGCTGTGGCGACCCCTAACTGGGAACAAACAAACAATTACAGAATCTCAAGATTCTGGTCTTTGGGCTTCAGAGTCTCGAGATTACATAATTCAAGATTTAGTAGTGAACACACACATATATATATATATATTTTTTTTTTTTTTTTTTTTTATTTATTTATAACATGAATATGGAATATTTTGAGAAATGGCCATTTTGGACTTTTTTTTCCCAATTCAGATATTCAGTCTCCATGTTTTGAGACTCACTGTAACAGGTACTAGCACTTCAAATTATTTTCCTAGGGGACACTTGAGAATGTGAATTAAGAGAGTATTTTTATTCTTCTTGTACAGAGAGCATCTCTCTTTGGGCCTCCACTAAAAGCATGCGTTTCTTGCCAAGTTAGACTGCCCCTGTCAACCAAAAAATAAATAATTAAATGACTGTAAATCAGGCAATATAATTACTTCATATCATAAGTACTTCAGTAAAGGATGCCAAAGTACCACAATATGGTGTACAAAGATTACAAACCTGCTGCAGCAGTAATGGCATCTTGTTTAATGTCAGTAAATGCAGCAGCACAAGGCTTGATAAAACATATGTACTATAATTACAAAACAAAAGTGGACAAATCATAAACATTACACCATCATTGGCTATTATAGTAGCAGACTACTGTGACTAGTGTGAAAATCTACAAAAGTCAGAAAAGCACATTCTGCAGCCCATTTAATTATAAAACAAATATCTAGGGAGATTATTTTTTTCTGATTTTATAGCTCGCTGTATTTTGTAACCTTGAAAACAGCCACCTGAAAGAACCTAGTATAGAACAATTTATTAACAGAAAAATTGTAGGGTCAGAAAACTTTGACTAAATGGAAAAGCTTCAGAGAACTCATATTCTGTTTCTTTATGTTAGGATTATGTGATATCTGCTTGGTTTTTATTGTAATGCTTGATTCAGTTCTATTTGAAAGTCTACAATTGCAGACTACAATAGCATCTGCAGATTCATCCTTTAGCAGACTCACTCACACACCTGCCAACCACTCAAAAATGCTAAATGGCTATATGTGACATTTTAAAAGAAAGTATACCATACAAGTAAGCAGCTATGAACTCAAAAGCTCCCAGGGCAACAGTCTTACTTTTAATTCTACATAGGTTCATAGGTAGGTACTAGGCTATCGGCCCAAGGGTCTACATAAGCCTAGCCAACAAGGTTCCCTGGCTTACGCCACCCAAGAAAGTTATTTTCCTGTGCCACTGTCGAGCAGAGACATAGAAGTGATCCCGGGGTGAATTTCCTATTTCCCATCCACTCATCAAGATTTTTCTCGAAGAGTGCTAATGAAGAACTTTGCTTGACATAGATGGGTAGCCTGTTCCAGAGTATAGGAAGTCTCTGGGACAGGAATCTATCCCTCCAGCATGTCCTGTTTATTGTGGTGACAAGGTTAAGGTCCCTAGAGCATGTAGCTCAGAGGGATTGGGATTTATTTAGGTGTAGCATGTCCAACAGCTCTGGGTTTGACATAGCTTTATATGTTAGGCAGAGATCACCTCGGAGTAGGCGATATGCTACGGAGTAAAGCTGGAGTTTTTGAGGCGGTCAGTGTAGTGCATTTGTTTGTGGCCAGTAATCCTCTTTGTGAGGTACTTCTGTGGCTTTTCCAGCTGCTGCAGATGTCTTGTGAGGTACATTCCGAAAGGGGCATTGTACTCTATAATGGGTCTAATGAGTGCCGAGTAGAGGGGAACAATGACCTCTTTTTTCCTGGATGAGAACCCTTTTATGATGAGGTGTGCCACGTAGAAGGACTTTCTGACTACTGTGGTGATGTGACTATCAAAGGAGAGACTACTGTCCACCTGGGTCCCAAGGTCTCTTATCACACATTCGGTGTTAAGTAGATTGCTGCCTATGTGGTAGTTCATGGGTACAGAGTTTTTTACCAAAGGGGATGACACTGCACTTTTTGGCATTGAGCTTGAGGCCATGACTCTGACACCAGGCATCTGTCTCAGCGAGGCCCTTCTGTAGGATGTCCACATCATTTGGGGACTTGACTATGGCTCCTAGTTTGCAGTCATCTGAGAACTTCTTTAGCCAGAGGCCTTCTGTGTTAGCCTGTACTTCAGAGAAGAAGATACCAATCAGGAGAGGTCCCAGGACGGAACCCTGTGGTACTCCACTTGTCACTGCTTTGAGGTCAGATTTGGAGTCTGCAACTTTTACAGTGTGGGTTCTGTCAGTGAGCCAGTTGGCAACCCATCTTGTGATGTAGGTATTTATATCTAGTTTAGTGAGTTTATCTGTAATTCCAGAATGAGGGATGGTGTCGAAAGCCTTGGCGAGGTCAAGATAGGCTGTGTGAACTACCTTACCCTCATCTACAGCTTTGGTGACTGCCTCAAAGAAGTCGATCAGGTTCAGGAGGCATGATCTGTCTTTCACAAACCCAAACTGGGTGGGATCCAGAGTTTGGAGGTTACCAATGTCTTTGTTTATGAGTTCCATGATGATACGTTCTATGGCCTTGCAGATCAGGCTTATCAAGCTAATAGGTCGATAGTTCCCGGGATCAGTGGTGGTTCCCCCTTTGTGAAGTAGGATAACTGTTGTTGTGCACCATTCAGTGGGCACAAAGCCTGATGCAAGGCTATTATTGAACATGGTGCTTAAGTGGGGAGCCAGTTCGTTCTGAAGTTTGTGTAAAACACAGACTGGGATATTGTCCGGTCCCATGGATGCTGTGTTTTTGGCTTTAGAGAGTGCAGCTTTTACCTGTGTAGTTGTGATTACAGGGACTCTGCATTCTTCCTGTATAGATATGGGCCCTTTAAGGGGTGAGAGGGGGGTAAAGTTAGCACAGAACCTATCTGCCAGGATGTTGGCAATATCAGTTGGTTCTGTAATTTTCTTGCCTTTGTGCTGTAACTCAGAGCAGATCTGGGTGTTGCCATTGAGATTCTTGACATAGCTATAGAATGCTTTGTGGTTGTCCTTGGAATTAGTGGTGATTTTGTTTTCGTAGCTAGCTTTGGAGGATCTTATAAGGATCTCAGCTTCTTAATGAGGCTGACCAGGGAGCTCCTCTACTCATGGGATTTTACTCTCTTTTGCAACAGTTTCTTCCTTCTGTTGTACAGTTTGTTTATGGCAGGGGACTACCAGATTGGCTTCCTTTTTTTTGGAGGATAGCGTCTTCGTTCTGTTTGGGATAGCATGATCCATGCACTTGTGTTAGTACTTATAGAGTGCATTTGTGTAGGATTCAGCAGTTGTAACTGTATTGTCCATCTGCATGGGTGTTATGAAGTTCACCACTTTTGTCTTAAGAAGCATGAAGTTGGCTTTGGAGAATTTTTTTAGTGTGGTTTCCTTAACGGGGGTGGGGGCAGGATGTGGATATCAAGGGTGATTAGCTTATGGTCGGATCGGACCAACGAGGAGTTGACTTCAGGTGTGGAACACCGGTCACTCATGTTGGTAATGACTAGGTCTAGGATATTGTTGCCCCTGGTGGGGGTATGGATAAGTTGATCCAGGGCATTGGAGTTTATGAATTCTAGAAAGCGTTGAGCTAAGGAGTTGGCACACAAGAAGTTTTCCCAGTTAATGGGAAATTGCCCATTATTAGGGTGTTTGGTTGAACCCTAATATTTTCCAGTACATCAAGAAAAGAGGAGTGGAAATCCTGGGGCATGGTGGGGAATCTGTAGCAAGCTACAATTTGGATTGCAGTTTTGCCCAAAGTTAGTTGCACTTGGATAACCTCGGATGCATTATGCTGAGCAACTAGCCTGGAGGTGTGGATATCCTTAATGAATATGGACACACCTCCGCCTTTGGTGTTTCAGTCCAGGTTACATGGCCGAAAAGTGTGGTATGAGTTATAGCCTGGTAGTGCAGGGGTGCTGTCTGGAGCCTTGAACAAGGTCTCTGTTACTGCACAGATATCGATGTTCTCCATTTTAAGGAGTGTCTCGAGTGAGTGCATTTTGAGATTTAGACTTCTAGCATTGAGTAGCATTACCCTCAGTTTTTGCTTGCCTGTTCCTGTTATGGTGGTGAATTTGTTATTTGAACCTTGCCTAAAAAAGGCACTATAGGGGCAGCAAGAGCCTTAGCCAGTATCCGGAATCCCAGGGGCGACAGGTGCAGGCCATCTGTGGCAAAGTATCGTGGTCTGTCAACCATGTCATCCCAAGCAGACAGATACTGGATCCCCTTAGAATAACACCAGAAGCTTAGCCAATTATTGAAGTCAATCATTTTGTCCTTGTACTGCAGTATCATTCTGGGCAATGGCAGAATGCTACTCAGGGCTAGGGTCATACCTGCCTGGGCTACAAGATCAGAGAGCTCTTCCGTATCTCTGTTCATGTAGTCCAGGGAGGTACGTCTCAGGTTATTCACACCAACATAGACAATGACAGAGTCATATTTGTACTTGTTGTGGAGTGACCTGAGTGCATGGGTTATGTGGCGGATCCTCGCACCCGACAGGCAGCTGACAGTAACCTTCTCCTTGTTTAGCCTGGTGAGTGGGACATCAGTGTGCCTGACTATAGAGTCACCTATGACTAGTGTGTTAGGTACATTGTTTTGCCTTATTGGCTGTGGTTGAGTGGCACACTGAGTCTGTGGGCTATGTGTCATTTGGGTTGTTTTGGGGGATGGAGGTTGCTTGCGTTTCTGCTTTGGAGTTCTCTGTTGCTTAGACAGATTATTATTGAGAGCCTCAGCGAATGTTTTGTGTTACTCTGTGTGGATTTTGGTGGTGTAGATTTAGTGAGACTATGTGATGAGTGTGGTGTGGTGAAAATGTTTACCTTCTCCTCATGACTGTCAAGTTCAGTCTTGGTTGGAGAGAGCTTTACACCAGTTTGGCTAGATAAGTGCATCTCTCACAGGTTGTAGTGTTGGGTGGTAGGAGGAGAGGGTTGCCTGTGTACATGAGGCAATTTCTACATTGCCTCAAGATGCCCAGATTCATCAGATAGACAGGAGAGAACACTGGGAGCTGACCCTTGGACATGCCTGAATAAAAAAACTATTTTCCTCTACATAAGTGAGGAAAGTGAGTACAAGAGCTGTTTTTCTCTAAGCAAGTGAGAAAAGTAAGTACAAAAACTTTTTTCCTCTAGGTAATGAGGAAGACTGAGTGCTATAGTAATTAGTAGTTTATTTAGTGCTTACAAGTTCTGAACAAGTGCTGAGCATGAATAAGCAAATTTAAGTGCTAAAACTAAGAATCTGTAGCTGCACTTGACGAGTTACAGGACAGAAACAAGTGCAAATGCAGGCTTTCAAATCAGAAAGTTGAGAGAGATGGAAGAGATTGCCCAAACGGCCAATAACTACAATTTCTGGGCCAGAACCACTCCTTATGTGGTAGACAGGTTACCTAGTGCTTACCTCTCTCACTGATAAGCTAGAAGGCTTCCCTCCAAAACAGAAAGGCTTGGGGGGCTCAGAAGCTTACATACAGTCTTGGATACAGCAAATCTGTATCTGGAACACTAGTTACAGGAAAGGTAGGAAACAGGCTTACATTTTTTTTTACAGAAAAGTAGCAAAAACAATAGTAAAAACAATTCACATGCAGTGCAAGCTAGCACACTTGAGTATGTAGCAATATTAGACCAACCACAGTTTAAAAAATGCAATTAAGTTAAAAAGGACTACAAGTGCAGAGAGAGTTTATTAGGCAGAATGTGTTAAAGAGATGGGACTGGGGGAGTGTCCCAGATCAAATCTACAGTGCGGTGGGCAACTGCAAAAGCTACCAAATTTAAACTACAAAACAAAAATAGGGAAGGTGGGTGGATTTCAAAAGAGATCTTAGCAACAACTAACAGTACAAACTCTAAAACCAAAAAAATATACTCAGCTCTGTATATTTAAAGAACAGTCTCTCAGAACAGTGAGACAACAGTTTCAACAGAGATCTAAGCAACAATTAATAAACTCTATAACCAAAAAAATATACTCAGCTCTGCATATTTAAAGAACAGTCTCTCAGAACAGTGAGACAACAGTTTCAACAGAGATCTAAGCAAGAATTAATAAACTCTATAACCAAAAAAATATACTCAGCTCTGTATATTTGCAGATAGTCTGGAAGGCAGTCTCTCAGAACACAGGTTCCAGCAATTAAATGCAGGCTGTTACTAACAGGTCAAATTAAGTGATCCTTGAGTTAGAGAACACACAAGCTGTAAAAAACAGTTATACCAACTGAAGACACAGCAGAAAATGGGGGTGGGGGGACAGTTTCAACAGAGATCTAAGCAACAATTATCCTTTTAAACCCACTATCACAGAAAAAGCCTTCACTACTCTTGATCTAGCCAACTGGAACCACATTGCTGATGCAGTTAAAAATCAAGAAACCACTAAATAAAAGTATCCACTAAAATACAATCTTGAAACATAATCTCAGTACAGCTGTTACCATAACACCGGTTGATCTCCCATGTTCATTTATTAATATACTCTAAGCAGAAGCCTGGAGACTAAACAAATTGATTGACAGAACCTGATTACATAAGTGCATGGATAATGTGTAAATATTGTGTATATATATATATATATATATATATATATATATATATATATATATATATATATATATATCTAAAGTTTGACTGCTGAATCCTACACTAAGGTACTGTAAGAGCACATCTACTCGTGCATGAATCATGCCAGCCCAAACAGAACCAAGATGCTCTCCTCTAAAAAAAGGAAGCCAATCTGGTGGTCCCCTGCCATAAACAAACTATACAATAGAAGGAATAAACTGTTGCAGAAAAGAGGAAAATCCCAGGATGCAAAAAAAACTCCCTAACCAGCCTCAGTAAGAAGCTGAGATCCCTCATAATATCCTCCAAAGCTAGTTACGAAAATAAAATTGCCAAAGATTCCAAAGACAACCACAAGGCATTCTATAGTTATGTCAAGAATCTAAATGGCAATGCTCAGATCTGCTCTGAGCTACAACAGAATGGCATTAAATATAATGATCCCAGGGATATTGCCAATATCCTGGCAGATTGATTTAGTGCCAACTTCACCTCCCTCTCACCCCCTAAAGGGCCCATCTCAATACCAAATGACTGCCAAATTCTGGTAATCACGGCCACACAGGTAGAAACCACAATCTCCAAAGCATCCATGGGGCCAGATGACATCCCGGGCTGTGTACTACATGAACTACAAAATGAACTGGCACCTCACCTAAGTGTCATGTTTAATCATAGCCTCACCTCAGGCTTCGTGCCCACTGAGTGGTGCACAGCTACAGTTATTTCACTCCACAAGAGGGGATCCACCTTGTATCCTGGGAGCTACTGTCCCATCAGTCTGACAAGCCTGATCTGCAAGGGCATGAAACACATTATCATGGAACTTATAAACAAAGACATTGGTAGCCTTCAAACACTGTACCCCACCCAGATTGGATTCGTGAAGGGCCGATCTTGTCTCCTGAACCTGATTGACTTTTTTGAATCAGTCTCCAGAGCTGTGGATGAGGGTAAGGCAGTCCACACAGCCTATCTGGACCTCGCCAAGGTCTTCAACACCATACCCCACTCTGGAATCATAGATAAACTTACTAAGCTGGGCATAAATCCCTACGTCACTCAATGGGTTGCCAACTGGCTTACTGACAGAACCCAGACTGTAAAAGTAGCCGACTCCAAATCCAGCTCCAGACAAGTGACAAGTGGAGTACCTCAGGGTTCAGTCCTGGGACCGCTCTTGTTTGGCATCTACTTCTCTGAAGTACAGGTCAATGCTAAGAAACTCTGGCTAACAAAGTTTGCAGATGACTGCAAACTGGGAGCCATTATTGAATCCCCAAATGATGTGGATATTCTACAAAAGGGCCTTACAGAAACAGATGCTTGGTGCCAGAACCATGGGCTCAAGCTTAATGCCAAGAAATGTATAGTTATCCCCTTTGGGAAAAAACATGTACCCATGAATTACCACATATGTGGCAGTACACTAAACACCAAAAGTGTGATGAGAGACTTAGGGACACAGATGGACAGTGGTCTCACCTTCGATAACCACATCGCCACAACAGTCAGGAAATCTTTCTATTTGGCACATCTCATCACTAAGGGCTTTTCATCCAGAAAAAAGGAGGTCATTGTCCCACTGTACTCATCACTCATTAGGCCCATTATAGAGTACAACCCCCCATTTGGTATTTTCCTCACAAGACATCTGCCACAGCTGGAAAGGCCGCAGAAATACCTCACTAAAAGAATCACAGGCCTAAAGCAGATGCCCTCTGCTGACTGTCTAAAAAAACTTCAGCTATACTCTGTGGCATATCGTCTACTCAGAGGTGATCTCTGCTTAACATACAAGGCCATGTCAAACCCTGAGCTGTTGGACATGCTCCACTTAAAGAAATCCAAATCTCTTAGAGCCACACACTCCAGGGATCTAAACCTTGTCATCAGAATGAATAAAACATGCTGGAGGGATAGGTTCCTGACCCTGAGACTCTCCATACTCTGGAATAGACTGTCCATACATGTCAAGCAGAGCACCTCCTTGGCCCTCTTCAGGAGGAACCTTGACGATTGGATGGGAGATAGGAAATTCACCCCGGGGATCATGTCAGTCGCCCTGGTAGACGTGGGTCCAGGAAAATAAATATTGTGGGAAGAAATATCCGGAGAATTGTTTGGCTAGGCTTGTATAGGCCCTAGGGCCAATAGCCTAATACCAACCTATGAACCAACCTATGAACCTATATATGCATCTCCATAACACTGAAATTTCATCACGTTGAATTTCATAACATTGAGACCAAAACATCTAAATCCCAAAACATTGAAAACCCAAAACATTGAAAACTTAGAACATTGAAAGTGTGCTTCATAACATTGAAAACTACAATGCATATGTAAATAACATCCTTTCCACCTACAGCACCACCTAACTAACAAACACACTTTCTACTATGTTTCTACAGGTGGGCAAGCGTCCCTGCATCCCCCCCATGTGAAACATAGTAGAATGTGTGTTTGTTAGGTGTTGTTGTAGGTAGAGATGATATTATTTACTTGTGTAAGTAGTTTTCTATGTTATGAAGCACACTTTCAATGTTCTGAGTTTTCAAAGTTTTGGGTTTTCAGTGTTTTGAATTTTTGATGTTATGGTCTCAATGTTATGAAATTCAACATTATGAAATGTCAATGTTATGAAGTAGACCCATATATATATATATATATATATATATATATATATATATGTGTGTGTGTGTGTGTGTGTGTGTGTGTGTGTGTGTGGAAATATTAGAAATATATCTACTAATAAGTATTTCTATCACTATACTGCCCCAAATGTTATACTCCTTGCATGTTGTAAATGCATGATAAACTATGTAACCCTCATTTGCTGGAAACCTATGATAATCTCATGCTAGAAATGCTGTGCTGGGTCATGGCTGAAAAGGGTTAACAGCCGAGTTCACCTACCTGGTTATCAAATAGCAAATAAATAAATAAATCGGAAGACAATGCTGGTTGATCTAACAATGGATTACAAAACTGTTAATGCTAAAAATGCATTACACAACACCTTCAAGTTTACAAAATAATGATTCTTTTGCAATACAAAGTCAGTCAAATAGCTTCCTTCAAAACTAATTTTGATATGTATATGGCAAGAAGAAAATATCAACTTGAGGTTATAGCAATCAAGTATCTTGAATGCTAGTAGGTTATAAACTTTACAACTGGACATATTTACCTGTATAAAAGAATATATACAGCTTATACAAAGTCTTCAAGAACCATTTTTTGTTGCTTAGCAGAAGAATTTAACAAAATCTGTTAATTTTGTATCTATTATGATGGCTTCTTGAGACAGGTCTGTGATGATGAGCAATGGCAAGCACTCCCCGTCTTTTCCAGTCCTATAATCCCAAACAGATTTCAGCTCTACGTGTTGTTTTTGGCCCCATGACTCCAATCAGATGCTGTTATCTTTTGACTGTAGGACTCTTGGTGCTAATTTCCCGGTGTCCACTGACTTAAAGAAGGATTAAGAAAACACTCAAGTTAGGCCACTCCAGTAGTGTAGAGAGATAAAGCCCTGACTATGGCCCAGCAAACCCAGGTTCACCTAGTGGTTCAGGCAACTGACAGCGTGGCAGGGAAAGGAAAGGCATGCCGATCCCAAGTGAGAGAGCACTCACTGATTACATGCCCTAAAGGGGGTGTGGTCCAAAGAGGGGAGTTGCCTTTATGCTCTTGGCAGTAATCAAAGAGCATGGGGGCAGGGACATAAAGTGGGAAAATCATAAACAAAAAAAATAAACAAATCTCCCCAGATTAAAGTACATATGAGCAGAGCCCCCATGACACCCTAAGGATCCATGACTAGCCCCAGCAAAAATGAAGTAAGCCTTGAGCTTTGGAGAACAGTGGGTACTGGGTGCCGGTCTGGTAACAATGAGGTCGAAGTGGAAACAAAAACAAAATTTTGTATTCTATAGCTTTGAACATTAAGGGGACTTTAAGACTTGTGTAAACCACATAACAAAACTCCTGTTAATTCAAAATGTCTGTATGCCAGCAAACCCATCCTATTTGTAGACAAAGCAAAGAGCACCACCTCAGTACATCTGGTCCATGAAAGAATGAGCCTTATACTATAACTGCTTACAAAATAAAATGATAGTTATTCTCATCAGTACTCTTATAAGATAATTCCAGGCACAGAGCTGTTTTATGACTTACATAGGTTCATAGGTGTGTACTAGGCTAATGGCCCTGGAGCCTTTACAAACCTAGCCCATAGAAGTGCCCTGGCATCATGCCGCCCGACATGATTCCAATGAGTAAGAAGTTGAGAAATACTTGTTTAACAATTCATAGACATTTTATTTTTGTACACAATTTTTGTACTACATTTTTAAGAAATGTTAAACTATGTTGTTTGAATGCCATCATTGCAAAATGAAGTGATGTATTGTTTGATATTTATTTAAAAGCAAACCAAATGACCCTTTCCCATGCACAAGGGGTCTTGCACTGTAGTATGTATGCACATGTACTTGGCTACCATTCTAGAGGTTATTGCAAATAGTTGAATTTCTTCCAGCTGGTCGAGTCCCAAGCACTCAAAGCCAGGGACTTGACTGTTCTACAGCTTGTGAGTCATGTTTGAAGTCAAATATGAGTTCAGCCAAGCAGCTGGAGCACACTAAAAGCTTACATACTTGGGAACAAAGTGCTGAAGGGCTCATGGACCAGCTAAGTCAAGAATGTTAATGAGGAGAGGGAGTTTAGGTTAGGCAGTGGAGGGGGATTTTAGGTTTACAGAGTGACTGGAAGGAATCTAAAGCTTATGGTTAGGTAGAGGTATTTTAGCTTTAGGGACTGATCAGAAGAATAGGGTTAGGAAGGGGAGGGGGATTTTAGATTTAGGGAGCAACTGGAAAGTTATGGTTAGGGAGGGGAGTGGAGGGAGAGTTTAGGTTTGCACAGTGATCTGGAGATTATGGACTGGGTTGGAGTTTTTAGGGTTAGGGTCAGGGTTCTGGGAGGGATATTTATCTTATTGTTACTTCATAGGGACTAAGTTAGTCAGAGTTAGGACACTTGCCTATACGAGCGAGTGGCAGCAGGTGTGTCACAAAGTAATGGTGTGTGAGCACATGTAGTAGACCTGAAATGGCTGCTTGAAGTATGAAATCAGAAATATGAAATAGTAAAAACAGCATATTTATGTATGTTGCTTACTTAGTTACTGTTTGATTTTTGAGTTAGTTAACTGATCATGCAAAACACTTGTTTGATACGTTTAGGTAACAGTAATATAAGTACTAATACTGTCTTTAATACCAACAATCTCTGGCGTTTAGGTAACAGTAGTATAAGTACTAATACTGCCCTTGATACCAACAATGTCTGCCATTAACACACTTTATGGTGGTCTCTGTTTATAGACCTTAATGACTGTATAACTACAGCAGCAGACCTATCGTAGGATCATTGGATAATAGGAATTACTAGGCTAATGGCACTAGGGCCCTTACAAGCCTAGCCAAGTTCTACCCTCATTTCCATGATCAGCACTTATTGCCCTTGTTGATGAGGTGTGGTTTCAGCGAGCAACTTATATGCACTGACCCAATCAGCAGCATGACTTTAATAGTTTGCCCTATTTGTATAAATCTCATCCTACTAGTGCTGCCTTTGCACACACTTGCATACACAAGCTGACACACTGACAACAAACTATGAACCATGCAGTCAGAGCAGTTACTTTCACAGCTGTGAGTAGTACTGTATCAACAACTTCTACATTCAAACCTGCCACTCAGGACTGACAATGAAATGTGCATGCAGCACGATCAAGACATCTCCAAGTAAGAGTGGTCATATTTCTCAACATCCAAGCATTACAAATCATAGGACTGACCTTTAAAATCACAACAGAAGGTCAGAAAAGAGGATCACATTCTTAGTTTTCACAGTAAAAGGTCTTTATATACTAGACCTTATTAGCTTAGTTTATGTTTTTAATAAAGTATATACCCAGAAACAGGTCTGACGTTATGAGGAACATCATAAATCTAAGAGGAGCAAGGTGAAATCTGAGGGCCAAAATCATAGTGTTATGCTTAAATCACAAATCGCAGTTGAGAGGTATGAGATTGGTTATATATTAAGTAAAAATGAGAAAGCAGATCTGAATGTCAATGAACTAGATATCATTAACAGTTAGTAGATTTAGCAGGTCTATATCACAGCATTGAAGCATTGAAAAGTCCTTTCATCGAACGGCTTTTAAACCGAAAATGCCATTAATAGAAGTCGCTTTTGGGGGGGGGGGCTGCACCCCCTACACCCCCCCCCCTGCTAAACATATATACCAACTCCGAGATCGCACTACAGTGAGGAAAGGGCAAATTTTCAGATCTTCACTGTACCTCAATCTCACAAAAGCAACTTCTATTAACGGCATTTCCGATTTAAAAGCCGTTCAATGAAAGGACCTTTCAATCCCATGTCATAGACCCGATTTAGCTTAGGTCATAATGTGAACTGCACTGTTCTGATATTGTAGGCCAAACTGCAGCACAAAAAGTGCTGATTAAGCAGTGAATATTGCGGGAGGCAGGCTTAACAACAAGTCATTTGTGGTAATTACTCTTTTTTTAAAAGAATGAAATTGCAGTATCTCAGAAGATTCACTTTTCTCCATGATATAGCAGTCTTGGAGCTAGTATATTTTAGTATCTCAAGGTGATGGGAGGGGTCAAAAACTTCCTGCAAAAATGCTTGAACAATGAGACAATGAGTTTTTAATACTAAGTTTATTCTTGTCAGTGTCACTTATTAATATAGCAAACTTTAGTCATGGAGCTGAATTTTGCAACAAAGTACTTTAAGCAAAGCACTCAGGAGAATAAGAACCTGTATGGTGAGTATAGTTAAAAAAAAATGTAGTCCTGACTAAGCAGTGAGTTATGACATATTCACCTGTGACTGTGCATTGAGCAAAGTATTTTAACAAACTGACTTAGATTGCTAGTATTTTAACAAACTGACTTAGATTACTGCAAATTGCTAAGTCAAGAAAAATATTATTTTGTTAAAGCCACTTGCTTCTTCATATTTACTTACCATTGAATTAGTTAATATCCACCCATCCACTCATCACTCTTGTAAACTGCTTATCCTGCTGAAGGATGTGGTAGTAGCAAGCTAAGTAAAGTAAGCTGGACTTTGCAATGCTCAGCAATAGTCTTTACTTCTTCCTGTTGGATTCTCTTCCCAGAGGGATATAATTCCTCCAGACTGTCTTAGACTATCTGCAAGCATCCCTCAATGGACTGTGCCTTGTAGCATCCCTCAATGGACTGCGCCTTGTATCTCTATCATGGAAGGCATCAAGAGGACATAATTATTAGGTAGGCAGACCACTGAAATGCTTTTCACTGCCTGGAGGAGAAATGGATACACTGGCATCCTCCTGCATCGCTGAGGTGCGCATTCTGTCACAGAAAGACAGCCCTTATACCTTGCAAAATAATTTTGTTTCTGCCACTTTTACCTGCAGTTTCATCCTTTCAGTCAGTACCATGACGACAAGTGGCAATGGGAGTATAGACATTTGTAAACTGAGAGGTTTGTCCTCTGATTCACTTCTAACTACAACACCACAGTCCAGTACAATACCTGTGGCACTAATTCCACTACACCCATCCACTGGTCAGTCTCCCAGTGCCATCTACCTTTGGCCATAATTAATTCCCCAAGATACTAACCACAGTCCAGTACAATACCTGTGGCACTAATTCCACTACACCCATCCACTGGTCAGTCTCCCAGTGCCATCTACCTTTGGCCATAATTAATTCCCCAAGATACTTAAATTCCTCCACATAGTGTAGCTCCCCCTCCCCCAACTGCAGTGCTCAGTCCACTCTTTAACAGGTAAGAACCATGGCATTTGATTTGGATGTGATCATTTTCATTCCATCCACTTCATAGTCAACAGTGAGCCACTGTAGTGTTCACCAGAGATCACGGTCAATTAAGGATAAGTGAAAAACATAACCTATAAACTATAAATATGCAACCTTCATGTATTTATAGTGGCTAAATTCCAGGCCACAACTGTGCCTTCATACCCTCTACATATATCATGCCTAATTCAATAATCAAATGTAAATAATACATATGTATGAGATGTTTTCATTGGAAGATTTGAATTAATTGCCTATTCATTGTCACTACATATAATTGGTCTTGACCTGATTTTTGTTGTCTGAAGAAGTCTGTGTAATAGACGAAAAATGTGGTGTGTTGTTATCCGTTTTACGTACTGTTTTCTCAAAAAAACGTTGGATTTTATCTCGAGCTGTCCGGTGCATTGTTTCTCCTCCTACAGTGCTTTTTAGAGCAAATAACGTCAACAAGAGGACCTAGATGACTGCCATGTCCTAACATCTGTCAGGTCCTAAACTCCATCCCTTCCCTGATGTTCTTTTTGTGATAACACGCTCTATACATGAGAGCTAAAATAAATAAATAAAGCAATGGAGCTGACAATAGTGCCTTGGGCAGCTTCCCCTTAGAACCACACTAACTAGGCTACTGAGCTTAATAATAGTAAATTATGTATCTTTCCCACCACCGAATCCTTTTTAATTACATAGCCCTACCAAAATCTTAACTCTAACCCTAAAAACTCACTGATCCTAAACATAGGAATCTCCATCCCTATCCCAAGTCCACAGTTACTCCCTAAACATTGATTCACTCCTTCATAAACCTAAAGCCCCTTTTACTCCCCGACTCTGAAACCGAAGTTCAGCTCTCTAAACCTAAGATTCCTTTTCCCTTCCTAAACCTTAAACCCCACTTCCCCCTCCCTAATTCAAAATTCTCTGACTGCTCCCTAACCCTAAAAATCATCTCTTCATGCACCCTAAACCAAAAATCCCCTTCTTGATCCCTAAACCTAAAACTCCAATCCCACACCCTAAATATAAACTCCCTTCCCCATTCCTAGACCTAAAACCCCCTTCTGCTCCCTAAGCATAAAGCCCCCTCTCCTGATCAATACCTAAAACCCCAGCCTGCACTCCCACCCCCACCGGTACTGCACTAATCTTGCCAAAGCTTGAATAATGTGTTTGGACAAAGTGCAGCAGCTTCACTCTCCCTCCATGGCTGCCAGACCTTGCTCAAACACAGTATTCAAGTTTGAATATAGCAGGAAGGTAACAGTCACCAGACTCCTTAGCTGTGAGGTGTCCCCCCACCTCACTGGAACCCTATAATGTTGTAGTATCTCCCAAAAGACATTGCAGGGCATGCTGTCAACTGCCCTTTTCAGGTCCTCATAATAAACAACTCTTTCAGCATGAGTGCAAGGAAAAAGAGTTGATCCACTGTTCCATGACCAGCATTGATTCTACGTTGCCTCCCCAGAATCAGAAATTCATCTGTCAAATGAATTTCCTTTCAAGCACCCTGGCATGGGTTTTCCAAGGAATGCTAAAAGATGTAAGTGGAACACACCTTTTGGTGACCATAGGGACTAACATTGCAGTTTACAAAAAAACAGAGTTATTGTCCCCAGTCTTTGAGAAACATACAAAAAGCATATTAATCAAGCACCCCCCTCAATCAACAATGTCCAGTGCCTTCATCATTTCTGGACAGATATCTATTTGGCAGCATGACAGAAGTTTAATCTTTGCTGTGATGTCATTTACAGAAAAAAAGGATCCATTCCTATCAATTGCTAATGGCAATCCTTTTGCAGAGGAGGATATGTTCACTGGATTTGGGAATTCCTCAAAATATTAATTTTACTTATTCATTACATTTGCTATCCAGGAATGTTAAATTAAGGAGTCTCACTTTCACTGCAGTCCCTGAGAGATACTCCAGACAACAACAAACAATGATAACACAACACAGTTTACAAAACAAACAAACAAACAATAAATAATAAGATAGTAGAAGATCATATAAATATTTAGGGCAAATGTTGAAGTAAACTGATGCAAATTTGGCTATTCAGATTAAATAATCTAGTTGACAGAGATAACCACAAAAAGATGATTAGATTTACTATGGCTCTACTACATACAACATTGAGATTATAATCATGTAAGGTAAGATATCAGACATTTTAAATGTACCTACTGCAGAGTAATTGTATGGATGTAACTGAGGACAAGAAGAAAAATGTAGATTGTAGAAGACTGCTAATACTCCCTCCTTCTCATTACAATACCCCTAGTTGAGTTTACTTTCCACTGTCAACAACAGACTCCGCATTGTACTCCCCCTTTTGTATCACTGGACAGTTTGTAGAACCTCCATAAGGCCATCTGAGACTTATTCTGTCTGTCCTCACTAAATTCTTCCAAACTCAGGCCTTCACTTCATTGATTGTTGCAGTGTTTGATTTCCTGATCTGTCACTTTTTAAATCTGAATGCCCCGAACACCAATAGAAGGCCACTGTCATTAACTTAACTGCAACCCTCAGTGCTATTATCCACTACTGGCTTGTAGAGTTACTCAAAGAAGCACAGACCATATTTTGGCCACTGCTCTTTGCTACTCCATCAACACTTGTTTTTTTAACCCGTGTCCCTGACCTTCTCAGGTATCTGTCGTAATCTCTACTGGAGATGAAGTGGAAATCATGTAGCACAGATGCATCAGTCAGGCATTTCAGATTAGCTTCTCTACATCTTTTGGATCCTGAGGTCTGTCCAACTGCTCTGCCTATCTGGCTTATGTATACCTGAAGTGGTGATCAGATGACAGCTCAGCATCTCTAATTATTCACCTGTCTAGAACATATAATCTTCGCTTTTTTGAAACGTTCATCCTATGAAACTAACTCTCACTCCTGCAACTTTCATCACCCTACCGAACTTATACTCACCAATTGTTAGACTATAACAATTCTCCTCTCCTGACCATAATAGAACTTTTTTGAATACTAATACTGACAATAAATAATTAAATAAAAATACTGTGGTACATCCTCTGTGCCTCTGAGCAATACTATACCTAAATCTCATTTTTTCTCTTCCTTTGCTTCCTACCCCCCTTCTCAGATCTGCATTCCTTTTCTCTCTTGACTCTCCTAAACCTTACTCCCCACCCTTCTGTTTCTACCCCTCTATTTAATACTGCTTCTTCCTCTTTGTCTTCTTCTTTTGGCTTTTTCCCAGTTAGGGGTCACCACAGCAGATCACCTGTCCGCTCACGATTGGCAGTGGAGTTTTATGGTGTCAAGTTGCCAGCCCAGCGCCCAACCTTCCATGGAAGGCACACACATGCACGCACTCATGCCTAGGGCCAATTTAGAGTATCCAATCCACCTTACAGCATGTCTTTGGGATGTGGGAGGAAACTGAAGCAAACCAACGTGACCACAGGGAGGACATGCAGACTCCGCACAGAAGGCACCCCAGCCAAGAATCGAACTGGAGAACCTCTTGCTGTGAGGTAACAACGCCAACCACTGCACCACCGTGGCCATCCCTGGTTTAATCTCTGAAGATGTTTTAATGGGCTTTGTTTTTTTGATGACCTATTGTAAATCTACATTTTTTTACTACAGGTTTCTACCTCTTGTAATTGTTAGCTATTGTCTTTGCTGAATTTTATGCATTGTTAATTTTCACTATTGCATGAATAATTGTTGCTGTGTACTCATATTCATATATAGCATGAATGTATGTAGTTATGTATCCAGATTCACATTACTGCTTATAGAAACTCTATTATTTTGGGGGGGTTTTGTTGTTTGTTTTTTTTTCTGTGTGGAGCTTTTCTCCTCGGATCTCCACTGAAAACGGGCTACCAGCCCTGTTGGACTAACCTGGTTAACAAAAGACAAATAAATAAATGAACATTGAGATTACACCCCCCCCCCCATCACTCTTCTGACCCATTTGTTCTTCCTGGACAATAGCCCTATGACACATTCATTGCCTGGAACAAGGGATGAGAGTACTGGGGAGTGGTGTTTTTTATCAAGCGATGGTCTATGGATTTAATAAATTTATTAGATGCCTGTGCTGGGTTAGCCGGTTACAAAAGAAATATATTTAACAGTGCAGCTGAAACAGGGTGGTGAACTATGGACTGAGAAAGTTAATCACAGATCTGTGATTAGAAAGTTACCTCTGCAACGGATGAGTTAAGATGCAATTCTGATTAAGTGAACTATGCTCCAGGTGCAGAGCTGCTGAGATTATAAGAACAGAGCTATCAACTGAGTTGAAATAAATCTGCTTAATGTGAACTATTACTTCCACACCCTGCAAAATCACATGTTAAATGCTCAGCAATCATCTGTTTAAGATTTACAGTAACTTTCCTGTCTGTAGAATTATACTGACATTTCTGCAGTTGTTTACTTGCTTCCTTCTAGATGTTTCTATGAACAGGACAACTTTTATTATTATTTACATGTGCAGAACCATTTATAGGTAGTTACTAGATATGTGGCCCAGGATGCCATTGAAGAACCTAGCAAAATTTGTCAACTGTCCCAGAGCAATGCCTGGGAACTTACTGACAGGCACACAGTAGGCACGGGAGTATCAAACCCTATCCTACAGGAAAAAGCTTCTTAACAACTCAGAGATAACTGCCATTTCCCCCAAGCTAGAAAAAATGTTGTTAGAGGGATAGTTGTTACTTCTCACAGTTCTTTGAATAACCTTATTAATAACAGCTTACATATTCTGGTCAGTAGTTTTATTAGCCTTTTAAGCCTGTTTCTCCTTGTCTGGGGACCTTTCATTGCTATACTAATTGACAATGGAAAATGAATAACTTTATAATTCTCAGCATTACAGTGTCACAATTAACCTATTTTTTTCTAAAAATGACTGTAATTTTCAAAAGCTTATTTATATGTATAGTTCCTATAGATATTGTTTTTCTTACAGATGATATGGGTGATTGCCTGCTGTGTTGTAGATGTATGTTGGGACAGGTAGGAAAATTATGTATTATTATATGTATATAATGTTGTAACTTTATGCCTGTGATGTATTTTATTCATAGCATGTTTTGTTGGCACAAGTGTACTCTGATTATTCTTGGAGATGATTGCATGGGCTTCTGATACAAATGGACCTTGCATGTTTGGGTTTTCCGAGGACAATAAAAAAGTAAAAGTGGCACATGTTCACTTTTCTTCAATGTTTGGATTCTATCAGTTGGTACACTGGAATTTACTGCAAAAATGAAATAGATATTGATACTTAGAATGCCAGATTATATTTATTTGTTTGTTTGATTACTTATTTATTGGCATTTGTTTTAGTTTGGAGCTAGGAAAATATTTTTATGGCTCCTTTCTACATTGGCACTTTCTCAGTCATATATTATTTTAGCAATATTAAACTTATGCATATTTCTATTATAAACAATATATTTAAATTACACTTGGCTATGCTTGAGAATGTTTAAAATGCTTTCAACAATCTCACTGGCACAACAGATAATGCACTTTCCTTTGGTATAGAAGGCTGTGGGTTCTATTCCTACACCTGGTAGATTGATTGTTGACATTGCTGAGTATGGGGGGTGGGGGGGAGGGTGCTACACTCCTGATTGTGCTGTCCTTTGTATGAGACATTAAACCTGGGCTCCATCTGCCTGTGTTGTTGGTAGCTTAGGTGAATGTAAAATGTCCCATGGCATCTATCAAAAAGAGTAGAAGCAATGTCCTGGCCAAATTTCCCTGGTAGTATAAATACTGCCTCTAGACTCCTCTAAAAGGAGGCTACTAACCTGGTCAACAAAGGATAAATAAAATAAATTTGTAGAACATGCAAATCCAACCATAATCAATATCTATAAGGTGCACTGTCCCTCTTGATTTGACTTAAAGAATTTTTTATAGATTTGCTAACCAGACACAAGCATCCCTTTTCAGGGATGACTCAGGAGCACTAGCCCACTGGACACAAGCATCCCTTTTCAGGGATGACTCAGGAGCACTAGCCCTCTGGATACAAGCATCTCTTTTCAGGGATGACTCAGGAGCACTAGCCCTCTGGACACAAGCATTCCTTTTCAGGGATGATTCAGGAGCACTAGCCCTCTGGACACAAGCATTCCTTTTCAGGGATGACTCAAGAGTACTATCTAGTTAGGTGACTCACTCAGAATCACACAGGTGGTTAATGAAGGTGGAATTAATGAAACTGTGTACTCTGGATGACAGGAAGAAGATCAGAACCTTAATGTGCCAGCTACCAGATACCATTCAACTGTGCAGATTTTCGCTGAATGTCTAGATTTTTGCCTCATATCTTTGGTATATTTCTTATAAAATTGTGTTTTTTTGGCAGAACACTGGCAAATCATTGAAAACTTAAGTCAGAAAATAGACAATTGAGTTTCAGACTTCAATTCCTTCAGAAAATTAATTCTAATACAGAACCTGTTATTCTATCAACTTTCTAAGTTTGTAAGAGCAATATTTAAAAAAGTGTCTCTATTTTGAGGCCTTTGTCCCACCATTAATTGTCGCTTTTTCAAGATTTCTTGTTCTAAGAGGTTGAGAGGTATGCCAGACATTTTCCTCTCTTTTTAACAAACCATGCATTTTTTTACTAAAAGGAGAAGCTTATGGTCATTTAATGATGGCAAGACTCTAAAGCTATGTACCTGGCTATTTTTTAAGAAAAGCATACATATTATTCTGCTGGTGTTCTAGCTGAATAATAGGAACATTTTAGAAGTGTGCCCAATGTAAGGCATCTGTTCTTGATTATTTTCAGCTTTGTGAATCTTGAATTTGACAACAAGTTATACAATTTAGGTGCATGAAATTGACTTTTTATAATGTCTGACTGAGAAGTATATGTATACAGGGTTTCATTTTACAATCCTGAAATACTGAAATTCAGTATCTCGAGATTGTAAAGTCGAAAACTTCAAAACCCGAAACCCCAAAAGGGCAAAATTCAAAATTGCAACTGCCTACATACACACTCCACAAAGAAACAAGCACACATTCACCTTCCTCCCTACACTACAAACCAACAAAACACACACAAACACAAATAAACAAACACATGTGCGAACCCTACATATAAGCAGTTGGTCAAGACCCCCTGCATCCCACACCCCCCCTACTTATATATGCTAACTCCGAGGTCGCACTAACAACTCAAACACACAAAAAGCACCAGCACACATTCTACACTCCCCTTGCACAAACACACATCACATATGTACAAATACCACCACTCTCAACACTTACACACTCACAATCTTACCTACCTACCCTAAACCACACCTCAAAACTCCAAACACACTCACACACACTAAAATCCCTAACCAAAACCCCTAGAATAACATCACTTACCTGAATCTCCAGCTACATCCACATACCATACCGCAGATCACGAACACAACCCCACATCACATATGTGCCTCCATAACCGCAGATTCAACGTTTCCGCATTCGGCATTCTACACTTTCGTGCAAGTGCAGTTTCGACACTTCAGTCTCGAGATACTGAAGTTCGATATTTCAGTAGTTCGAGAATCTGAAGTGAAACCGTATACAGTGATTATAATAGTCAGACACTTTCTATCATACATTGCCATACCTACAAACAGCAATATTTATATTAAGATCCTATGGTTAGGAATGAACACCACCGTATATCCTGATTAAGGGTTTTTAGTTATAAAGCAATACAGTATTGTGTAATAATAGCAGGACGCAGTAATATTTATTATAAGGTGCTAGTTTTAGAATAGGGATTAGAATTTAGAAACATTACACTGTCACAGTTCAAAGATAATCACAACACTTGGCTTGTGTTTTAAATAGACAAAGTTCACAAAAGAAAATATACAGTGATATTGCCAATTCAAAAGTACATGACTGTGGAAGCAATCCAATCCCTGCTTCTGTCAAGAAAAGTGAAAATAAGACTATATGGAAAGTTATATTAGTCACAGCAGTGTTGTAACCAAGAAATGACAGTATGTGAAAAGAAGCAGCTTGGTTAGTAAAATGAAATAAGTTTTTATATAACTTAAGAAGATATATGGGCACAGAGAATATTCTGCATGTTCACACTGTTTTGACTGTGCCCAGTTATAATAAACAATTGAAAAACGTCCTGTGGCTTAGCTCATCAGTCAAGACTGAACCCACAAAACAGTTCTGTAGCATAAATAACTAACAAATTAAACAATAACATAAAAAATATAACAATTTAAAATAGTGATGAGCTAAACCAACCATGCTATTAATTCTGAGGAATAGCTCCAACATTCATTAAATGTCACACACTGCAGCATCCAAAAATATCTGATCAATATCCCATATACACTTAAATGAAAATATCTGAGCCGACATGTAACAGACAATTCTGTGTTTTGTCAGTGTGGCCTGTACTACTGGCCTATACTTTATTTCCCATTAGTTATTGCATTATTTGATATTTTGCATCTAAAAATTATAATCTATTTTGAACATTTTTAAAAAAATAATACTTTCTTACTATCCTGGCAAAAAACTGCAAATAAATAAAAATAAATAAATAAATAATATTTTGATTTGCTCCCCCAGAACTCTGACCTGCATTGCCCTTCCAGTTTAAAGTCCTTTTTCTCTTCCATTTAGTTACATACATCTCTTCAAGGACACTATTTTTCTTTGGTTAGATTCAAGGGATTTATTTAAAAAATGCATTTTTGGACATCTGGCACCATTGCTGTTATAAGTACAGTACTGTAACAGAACACCAAACTGTGACTGCCAATAAAGGAAACTCCCAAAAGCTATAAGAAAAACAAATTTGTGATACAGATGTTTGTTTCTGAAATATACCAGTTGTGGTAGCAATAGAAAAAACATGTAATGATTTCATCTGAGACTACTCAGGAACGTACCAATCTCCATTGTGTGGGGTCGGGTCTATACCTGCACCATGCAAAACTGCCACACTCACAAACCTGTGCATAATGCATGTATACTGTTGCAGATGCACACACATAAATTCATACATGGAGACACACATCAAGCATTCGTTCACTCTTTAAATGATATGCTTTATATTCAATCACGCTATTCTCATTCTCTGAATTGTGTCTTACAAATCAATGCATTTCACAAACAACTTGCTGCATTCAGTAAATTGTTCCAACTCTGTGTTTAATAAAAGTGCCAAATGAAATTCTACA